>NW_026280936.1:77500-327609 GCF_023373465.1 Oncorhynchus keta | reverse complement strand
GGAGCCAGTTAACCACAGTGGGTTGGTCCCTGAGAGGCAGTGAGTGTGAGTATATGTTTACAAACCGTTCCAAGACCAGTCTCATTATGTATCCCACATGGTTTAGACTGTAACATGCAGGAAAACTGATCCCATATCAGTTGATGAAGTACCAGAGAAGTTGCCCACCTAACAGTGACCATAGTGCTCTATCATTAGATCAGGGATAGGTGACCCTGGTCCTGATGCTCTATCATTAGATCAGGATAGGAGACCCTGGTCCTGGTTGCTCTATCATTAGATCAGGATAGGAGACCCTGGTCCTGGTTGCTCTATCATTAGATCAGGATAGGAGACCCTGTCCCGAGTTGCTCTATCATTAGATCAGGGATAGGAGACCCTGGTCCTGGATGCTCTATCATTAGATCAGGGATAGAGACCCTGGTCCTGGGATGCTCTATCATTAGATCAGGATGGGGAGACCCTGGTCCCGGTTGCTCTATCATTAGATCAGGATAGGAGACCCTGGTCCTGGATGCTCTATCATTAGATCAGGGATAGGAGACCCTGGTCCTGGATGCTCTATCATTAGATCAGGGATAGGAGACCCTGGTCCTGGATGCTCTATCATTAGATCAGGGGATAGGAGACCCTGGTCCTGGTTGCTCTATCATTAGATCAGGGATAGGAGACCCTGGTCCTGGGATGCTCTATCATTAGATCAGTGTGTGTGTGTGTAGAGATGGTGTAGTTTAGAGAGATTGTGTAGCTTAGAGATGGTGTAACTTAGAGAGATGGCGTAGTTTAGAGATATGGTGTAACTTAGAGAGATGTAGTTTAGAGAGATGGTGTAGTTTAGAGAGATGGTGTAGTTTAGAGAGATGGTGTAGTTTAGAGAGATGGTGTAGCTTAGAGAGATGGTGTAGCTTAGAGAGATGGTGTAGCTTAGAGAGATGGTAGTTTAGAGAGATGGTGTAGTTTAGAGAGATGGTGTAGTTTAGAGAGATGGTGTAACTTAGAGATGGTGTAGCTTAGAGAGATGGTGTAGTTTAGAGAGATGGTGTAGTTTAGAGAGATAAAATATTTTATTTTATTTATTTATTTTTTTATTTTATTTATTTTTTCACCTTTATTTAACCAGGTAGGCTAGTTGAGAACAAGTTCTCATTTGCAACTGCGAATTGGCCAAGATAAAGCATAGCAGTGTGAACAGACAACACAGAGTTACACATGGAGTAAACAATTAGCAAGTCAATAACACAGTAGAAAAAAATGGGCAGTCTATATACAATGTGTGCAAAAGGCATGAGGAGGTAGGCGAATAATACAATTTTGCAGATTAACACTGGAGTGATAAATGATCAGATGGGCATGTACAGGTAGAGATATTGGTGTGCAAAAGAGCAGAAAAGTAAATAAATAAAAACAGTATAAAAACAGTATGGGAATGAGGTAGGTGAAAAAGGGTGAGCTATTTACCTATAGACTATGTACAGCTGCAGCGATCGGTTAGCTGCTCGGATAGCTGATGTTTGAAGTTGAGAGGGAGATAAAAGTCTCCAACTTCAGCGATTTTTTAAAATTCGTTCCAGTCACAGGCAGCAGAGTACTGGAACGAAAGGCGGCCAAATGAGGTGTTGGCTTTAGGGATGATCAGTGAGATACACCTGCTGGAGCGCGTGCTACGGATGGGTGTTGCCATCGTGACCAGTGAACTGAGATAAGGCGGAGCTTTACCTAGCATGGACTTGTAGATGACCTGGAGCCAGTGGGTCTGGCGATGAATATGTAGTGAGGGCCAGCCGACAGAGCATACAAGTCGCAGTGGTGGGTGGTATAAGGTGCTTTAGTGACAAAACGGATGGCACTGTGATAGACTGCATCCAGTTTGCTGAGTAGAGTGTTGGGAAGCCATTTTGCAGATGACATCGCCGAAGTCGAGGATCGGGTGGATAGTCAGTTTTACTAGGTAAGCTTGGCAGCGTGAGTGAAGGAGGCTTTGCGGAATAGAAAGCCGACTCTGGATTTGATTTTTGATTGGAGATGTTTGATGAGTCTGAAGGAGAGTTTGCAGTCTAGCCAGACACCTAGGTACTTATAGATGTCCACATATTCAAGGTTGGAACCATCCAGGGTGGTGATGCTAGTCGGGCATGCGGGTGCAGGCAGCGGTCTCCTATCCCTCTATAGTAAGGCTTCTAGAGATGGTGTAACTTAGAGAGATGGTGTAGTTTAGAGAGATGGTGTAGTTTAGAGAGATAGTAAGGCTTCTAGAGATGGTGTAGTTTAGAGAGATAGTAAGGCTTCTAGAGATGGTGTAGTTTAGAGAGATGGTGTAGTTTAGAGAGATGGTGTAGTTTAGAGAGATGGTGTAGTTTAGAGAGATGGTGTAGCTTAGAGAGATGGTGTAGTTTAGAGAGATGGTGTAGTTTAGAGAGATAGTAAGGCTTCTAGAGATGGTGTAACTTAGAGAGATGGTGTAGTTTAGAGAGATGGTGTAGTTTAGAGAGATAGTAAGGCTTCTAGAGATGGTGTAGTTTAGAGAGATAGTAAGGCTTCTAGAGATGGTGTAGTTTAGAGAGATAGTACGGCTTCTAGAGAAGTTGTAACTTAGAGAGATGGTGTAGTTTAGAGAGATAGTAAGGCATCGAGAGATGGTGTAGTTTAGAGAGATGGTGTAGTTTAGAGAGATAGTAAGGCATCGAGAGATGGTGTAGCTTAGAGAGATGGTGTAGCTTAGAGAGATGGTGGCTTAGAGAGATGGTGTAGTTTAGAGAGATGGTGTAGTTTAGAGAGATGGTGTAGTTTAGAGAGATAGTAAGTTTAGAGAGATGGTGTAGCTTAGAGAGATGGTGTAGCTTAGAGAGATGGTGTAGCTTAGAGAGATGGTGTAGTTTAGAGAGATGGTGTAGCTTAGAGAGATGGTGTAGCTTAGAGAGATAGTAAGGCTTTAGAGAGATGGTGTAGTTTAGAGAGATAGTGTAGCTTAGAGAGATAGTAAGGCAATCGAGAGATGGTGTAGTTTAGAGAGATGGTGTAGCTTTAGAGAGATAGTAAGGCATTGAGAGATGGTGTAGCTTAGAGAGATGGTGTAGTTTAGAGAGATAGTAAAGGCATTGAGAGATGGTGTAGCGGAGAGATGGTGTAGTTTAGAGAGATGGTGTAGTTTAGAGAGATGGTGTAGCTTAGAGAGATAGTAAGGCATTAGAGAGATGGTGTAGTTTAGAGATGGTGTAGTTTAGAGAGATAGTAAGGCATCGAGAGATGGTGTAGCTTAGAGAGATGGTGTAGCTTAGAGAGATGGTGTAGTTTAGAGAGATAGTAAGGCATCGAGAGATGGTGTAGCTTAGAGAGATGGTGTAGCTTAGAGAGATGGTGTAGTTTAGAGAGATAGTAAGGCATCGAGAGATGGTGTAGCTTAGAGAGATGGTGTAGCTTAGAGAGATGGTGTAGTTTAAAGATGGTGTAGCTTAGAGAGATGGTGTAGTTTAGAGAGATAGTAAGGCATCGAGAGATGGTGTAGCTTAGAGAGATGGTGTAGCTTAGAGAGATGGTGTAGTTTAGAGAGATAGTAAGGCATCGAGAGATGGTGTAGCTTAGAGAGATGGTGTGTTTAGAGAGATGGTAAGGCTTCGAGAGATGGTGTAGTTTAGAGAGATGGTGTAGTTTTAGAGAGATGGTGTAGCTTAGAGAGATGGTGTAGCTTAGAGAGATGGTGTAGTTTAGAGAGATGGTGTAGCTTAGAGAGATGGTGTAGTTTAGAGAGATAGTAAGGCTTCTAGAGATGGTGTAGCTTAGAGAGATGGTGTAGTTTAGAGATGGTGCAGCTTAGAGAGATAGTAAGGCTTCGAGAGATGATGTAACGTAGTGAGATGGTAAAGGCAGATTCCCAGTCTAATCTCTAGTCCATCAGCAGGCGTACAGGACAGTGTCCTCTGTTAGGGTGACTGACTTTTCTCTGTGTACAAACAAACCTAAACAACCCCATCCACAGCAGGGTCAGTAACAGCCTCTTTCTGCCTGATAACCTTTACTGCTACTGGGGCAGAAATGAACAGGTGAGGACAGTGGCTGGAGGGAGGTTAACCCTCGGGTGTCACCTTGACCAAAGTTTCTTAGTCCCCTAGTGAGGGAAAATCAAACGTGTGTCTTCATGGGCTATAAAACACACTATCTCAGTGTGTCAGAGTGTGTGTTTGGAGTGAGAGAGAGAGTGTGTGAGAGCGAGAAGCGTGTGTGTGTGTGTGTGTGTGTGTGTGTGTGTGTGTGTGTGTGTGTGTGAGAGTGTGTGTGTGTGTGTGTGAGAGTGTGGTGTGTGTGTGTGTGTGTGTGTGTGTGTGTGTGTGTGTGTGTGTGTGTGTGTGTGTGTGTGTGTGTGAGAGCGAGGTGTGTGTGTGTGTGTGTGTGTGTGTGTGTGTGTGTGTGTGTGTGTGTGTGTGTGTGTGTGTGTGTGTGTGTGTGTGTGTGTGTGTGTGTGTGTGTGTGAGAGAGAGAAGAGTGTGTATGTGTGTGTTCAGTGACTAAAGTCGTGTGGACAGTTGTCTCCGTCTCATGTTGTCCTTAGCTAAACTCTCTCTCCCACAAACCACTTTCCCCACAGCCTCACATTGGTTTTCAACTGGCTTTGAACTGGCTGCTTAACTAAATCCAATCACCTTCCTCTACCAGTGAGAGAGAGAGAGTTTGCATATTTTCACAGACCACAATGTCTAACCGAGGGCTTTGACGAAGGGAGCTCCAACTTCTAATTGCCCCCTTGTTTCTTCCAAAACCATGTTCCTTTGTTCAGAGGCAACAACACATGGTGTGCTGATTCCGTTCCAGGAGATCCTCTTCAAAAGACGAGCTTCATGGTGGGATTGGAGAAGCGTGAGAAAGAGTTCAGGGGGTTAGTCGGAGGCTGGCAGGGAGTGTGTGAGCAGGCTGTGATCTCACAGCACGTCCATTTATCAGCAGGCAGGGTGAGAGGCAGCCCTGTCAGTTTGGCCCAGGAGCATGTAGGGAGGATCCAATAGAAGCTTGGAAGAGGGGGTGGAGTATCAGAGAGAAGAGAGGGATGGAGTATCAGAGAGAAGAGGGATGGAGTATCAGAGAGAAGATGGAGTATCAGAGAGAAGAGGGATGGAGTATCAGAGAGAAGAGGGATGGAGAAGAGGGATGGAGTATCAGAGAGAAGAGGGGATGGAGCATCAGAGAGAAGAGGGATGGAGTATTAGAGAGAAGAGGGGATGGAGTATCAGAGAGAAGAGGGGATGGAGTATCAGAGAGAAGAGGGATGGAGTATCAGAGAGAAGATGGAGAGGGAAGATGGAGTATCAGAGAGAAGAAGAGGGAAGATGGGATGGAGTATCAGAGAGAAGAGGGGATGGAGTATCAGAGAGAAGAGGGATGGAGTATCAGAGAGAAGAGGGATGAGAGAAGAGGGGATGGATTCAGAGAGAAGAGGGGATGGAGTATCAGAGAGAAGAGGGGATGGAGTATCAGAGAGAAGAGGGGATGGAGCATCATCAGAGAGAAAGAGGGGATGGAGTATTAGAGAGAAGAGGGGATGGAGTATCAGAGAGAAGAGGGGATGGAGCATCAGAGAGAAGAGGATGGAGTATTAGAGAGAAGAGGGGATGGAGTATCAGAGAGAAGAGGGGATGGAGTATCAGAGAGAAGAGGGGATGGAGATGAGAGAAGAGGGGATGGATCAGAGAGAAGAGGGGATGGAGAAGAGGGAGTATTAGAGAGAAGAGGGGATGGAGTATCAGAGAGAAGAGGGGATGGAGTATCAGAGAGAAGAGGGGATGGAGTATCAGAGAGAAGAGGGGATGGAGTATCAGAGAGAGAAGAGGGGATGGAGTATCAGAGAGAAGAGGGGATGGAGTATCAGAGAGAAGAGGGGATGGAGTATTAGAGAGAAGAGGGGATGGAGTATTATCAGAGAGAAGAGGGGATGGAGTATTAGAGAGAAGAGGGGATGGAGTATCAGAGAGAAGAGGGGATGGAGTATCAGAGAGAAGAGGGGGATGGAGGCAGAGAGAAGAGGGATGGAGTATCAGAGAGAAGAGGGGATGGAGTATTAGAGAGAAGAGGGACAGATGGAGAAGGGATGGAGGCAGAGAGAAGAGGGGATGGAGAAGAGGGATGGGATCAGAGAGAAGAGGGGATGGAGTATCAGAGAGAAGAGGGGATGGGAGATCAGAGAGAAGAGGGGATGGAGATCAGAGAGAAGAGGGATGGAGTATCAGAGAGAAGAGGATGAAGAGGGGATGGAGTATCAGAGAGAAGAGGGGATGGAGTATCAGAGAGAAGAGGGGATGGAGTATCAGAGAGAAGAGGGGATGGAGATCAGAGAGAAAGAGGGGATGGAGACATCAGAGAGAAGAGGATGGAGAATGGAGAACAGAGAGAAGAGGGGATGGAGTATCAGAGAGAAGAGGGATGGAGTATCAGAGAGAAGAGGGGATGGAGTATATTAGAGAGAAGAGGGGGATGGAGTATCAGAGAGAAGAGGGGATGGAGTATCAGAGAGAAGAGGGGGGGATGGAGTATTAGAGAGAAGAGGGGATGGAGTATCAGAGAGAAGAGGGGATGGAGGACCGAGAGGGGGGATGGAGGTCTCACAGGGAGGGATGGGGTGGGGTGACAGAGAGGGGGGGGAGATCAGACAGGGGGGATGGAGGTCTCCACAGGGAGGGGAGGGGAGACAGACAGGGAACAGGGGAGGTCTCCACGGGAGGGGGGAGGGAGAAGACAGACAGGAGAGAAGAGGGAGGTCTCCACAGGGAGGGGAGGGGGTGACAGACAGGGGAACAGTAGGTCTCCACAGGGAGGGGAGGGGGTGACAGACAGGGGAACAGTAGGTCTCCACAGGGAGGGGGAGGGGGTGACAGACAGGGGAACAGTAGGTCTCCACAGGGAGGGGGAGGGGGAGACAGACAGGGGAACAGTAGGTCTCCACAGGGAGGGGAGGGGTGACAGAGGGGAACAGTAGGTCTCCACAGGGAGGGGAAGGGGGAGACAGACAGGGGAACAGTAGGTCTCCACAGGGAGGGGGAGGGGGTGACAGAGGGGAACAGTAGGTCTCCACAGGGAGGGGGAGGGGGTGACAGACAGGGGAACATTAGGTCTCCACAGGGAGGGGAGGGGGAGACAGACAGGGGAACAGTAGGTCTCCAAAGGGGAGGCGGTGACAGACAGGGGGAACAGTAGGAAGAGGGGCTCCACAGGAGGCGGGATGACAGACAGGGGAACAGTAGGTCTCCACAGGGAGGCGGTGACAGACAGGGGAACAGTAGGTCTCTCACAGGAGGGGGAGGGGGTGACAGAGGGGAACAGTAGGTCTCCACAGGGAGGGGGAGGGGGAGACAGACAGGGGAACAGTAGGTCTCCACAGGGAGGGGGGTGACAGACAGGGGAACAGTAGGTCTCCACAGGGAGGGGGGTGACAGACAGGGGAACAGTAGGTCTCCACAGGGAGGGGAGGGGTGACAGACAGGGGAACAGCAGGTCTCCACAGGGAGGGGAGGGGTGACAGACAGGGGAACAGTAGGTCCTCACAGGGGAGGGGAGGGGGTGACAGACAGGGGAACAGTAGGTCTCCACAGGGAGGGGAGGGGAGACAGACAGGGGAACAGTAGGTCTCCACAGGGAGGGTTGAAGTAAAGTAGGACGCTTGTAGTGACTCATTTTTACTCTCAAAAACAACCCCCAAATCATCGCCTAACATTTCCAGTCGTGAGTTCATGTTTATGTGGGTGTTATGAATAGACTATTTACAGCTGTTAAAAGTAAGCAACGGGCTTAGTATCAGAATACAATGGTGATGAACTAGCCACTACTATTGTCACAGCACTGTATTGTACAAGGTCAGATCAGTAGGAGGTTCCCATGACAACAGGACGTGGTTGAGTGGGCTGTTGTTTACCTGATCAGCTCTCTGTCTCCTCAGCAGAGAGAAGACAGGCCACTCAGCCTGTCAGTGAAAAGAGCACCCAGATTTAACACAGCTAATTGCACACGAACAGAGAGAGAGAGAGAGACAGAGAGAGAGACAGACAGAGAGAGAGAGAGAGAGAGACAGACAGAGAGAGAGAGAGAGACAGAGAGAGACAGAGAGACAGAGAGACAGAGAGAGAGACAGAGAGAGACAGAGAGAGAGAGAGACAGACAGAGAGAGAGACAGAGAGAGAGATTTCCAGAGAGAGAGTTCAGAGAGACAGACAGAGAGAGAGAGAGAGACAAAGATCAGAGATTCAGACAGACAGAGATTGAGAGAGACAGAGAGTAGAGAGAGAGACAGACAGAGAGAGAGAGACAGACAGAGAGAGAGAGAGAGAGACAGAGAGAGACAGACAGAGAGAGAGAGACAGACACAGAGAGAGACAGATAGAGAGAGAGAGAGAGAGACAGAGAGAGAGAGAGACAGAGAGAGAGAGAGAGAGAGAGAGAGAGAGAGAGAGACAGAGAGAGAGAGAGAGAGAGAGAGAGACAGACAGAGAGAGAGAGACAGAGAGAGACAGAGAGAGGAGACAGAGAGACAGACAGAGAGACAGAGAGCCCACACAAAGTCCTTGTTTGTATGGTGCTTTGGTGATTACATTTCACTTCCTTATGTTATTATAAGATCCATTTTACCAAGACAAATATCATTATTCATGTTCTGAATCGTTCATTGGGTTCTTTCTCTAACATCTCATTAATATCTCATTAACATTACTTTTCCCTTTATAGCCCAAAAGTCAGAGTTCGTAAACCTAATACATCCCATAATAAACACAGAGCTCTGCTGTCAGAGTGGTGCAGGTTTCTCCTAACCTAATACATCCCATAATAAACACAGAGCTCTGTTGACAGAGTGGTGCAGGTTTCTCCTAACCTAATACATCCCATAAGAAACACAGAGCTCTGTTGACAGAGTGGTGCAGGTTTCTCCTAACCTAATACATCCCATAATAACCACAGAGCTCTGTTGACAGAGTAGTGCAGGTTTCTCCTAACCTAATACATCCCATAACCTATAAACACAGAGCTCTGCTGTCAGAGTGGTGCAGGTTTCTCCTAACCTAATACATCCCATAATAAACACAGAGCTCTGCTGTCAGAGTGGTGCAGGTTTCTCCTAACCTAATACATCCCATAATAAACACAGAGCTCTGCAGAGTGTGCAGAACCTGGTGCTGTCAGAGTGGTTTTCTCCTAACCTAATACATCCCATAATAAACACAGAGCTCTGGTGTCAGAGTGGTGTCAGGTTTCTCCCTTAACCACGTTTGAGGTGGTGGAGTGATTTCTCCTAACCTATGTCCAGATAATAAACACAGAGCTGGTCATCGTCAGGTTTCAAAGTAGTTTCCGTGTTCCCCTGTTCCCCGTTGGAAGAAAGCTAAATGAGCACGACACCAGCTGAATGAAATGTAAAAAGCTCTGACAACAGTTATATGCTCAGTGCTCCGTTGACCTTTCACAGATACACTTGTTTTGGTGAAAAAGGAAGAACTGTCACGTTCTGACCTTTATTTCCTGTGTTTTGTATTTAGTTAGTATGGTCAGGGCGTGAGTTGGGTGGGCAGTCTATGTTTGTTTTTCTATGTTTTGGGTATTTCTATGTTTCAGCCTAGTATGGTTCTCAATCAGAGGCAGGTGTCATTAGTTGTCTCTGATTGAGAATCATACTTAGGTAGCCTGGGTTTCACTGTGTGTTTGTGGGTGATTGTTCCTGTCTCTGTCTTTGCACCAGATAGGACTGTTTTGAGTTTTCACATTTCTTGTTTTTTTGTAGTCAGTTGTTCATGTGTACCTTAACGCCATTAAAAGAACCATGGACAATTACCACGCCGCATATTGGTCCTCTGATCCGTTTTGCCAGTAGAAAGAAGACGACCCCGGGAAAGGGATCCTCTTGCCAGGAAGAAGAGGAGGAAATTCATTACAAGAACAGAAATGTCAAATTAATATGAAAAGCTTATTAAAAATATGGAAATACAAAATACATATCCATCTCACCTCTAATATTGTTTTATGTCCTGTCAGGTTGGAGGATCCTGTCAGGTTGCCAAAGAAGACGAGACCAACGGGATCCTGTCAGGTTGGAGTAGAAAGAAGACGAGACCAACGGGATCCTGTCAGGTTGGAGTAGAAAGAAGACGAGACCAACGGGATCCTGTCAGGTTGGAGTAGAAAGAACGACCAACGGGGGATCCTGTCAGGTTGCCAGTAGAAAGATGACGAGACCAACGGGATCCTGTCAGGTTGCCAGTAGAAAGAAGACGAGACCAACGATCCTGTCAGACGAGACCAACGGGATCCTGTCAGGTCCTGGGTTGGAGTAGAAAGAAGACGAGACCAACGGAAAGGATCCTGTCAGGTTGGAGTAGAAAGAAGACGAGACCAACGGGGGATCCTGTCAGGTTGCCAGTAGAAAGAAGACGAGACCAACGGGATCCTGTCAGGTTGGAGTAGAAAGAAGACGAGACCAACGGGAAAGGGATCCTGTCAGGTTGCCAGTAGAAAGAAGACGAGACCAACCTGGGATCCTGTCAGGTTGCCAGTAGAAAGAAGAGACCCTGTCAGGTTGGAGTAGAAAGAAGACGAGACCAACGGGAAACGGGATCCTGTCAGGTTGGAGTAGAAAGAAGACGAGACCAACGGGATCCTGTCAGGTTGCCAGTAGAAAGATGACGACCCTGTCAGGTTGGAGTAGAAAGATGACCAACGGGATCCTGTCAGGTTGGAGTAGAAAGAAGACGAGACCAACGGGATCCTGTCAGGTTGCCAGTAGAAAGAAGACGAGACCAACGGGATCCTGTCAGGTTGGAGTAGAAAGAAGACGAGACCAACGGGATCCTGTCAGGTTGAGTAGAAAGAAGACGAGACCAACGGGAAAGGGATCCTGTCAGGTAGAAAGAAGACGAGACCAACGGGATCCTGTCAGGTTGGAGTAGAAAGAAGACGACCAACGAGACCAACGGGATCCTGTCAGGTTGGAGATAGAACCAACGGGATCCTGTCAGGTTGGAGTAGAAAGAAGACGAGACCAACGGGATCCTGTCAGGTTGGAGTAGAAAGAAGACGAGAGTAGAAAGAAGACCAACGGGATCCTGTCAGGTTGGAGTAGAAAGAAGACGAGACCAACGGGATCCTGTCAGGTTGGAGTAGAAAGAAGACGAGACCAACGGGATCCTGTCAGGTTGGAGTAGAAAGAAGACGAGACCAACGGGATCCTGTCAGGTCCTGTCAGTAGAAAGAAGACGAGACCAAGACGACCAAGGGATCCTGTCAGGTTGGAGTAGAAAGACGAGACGAGACCAACGGGAAAGGGATCCTGTCAGGTTGCCAGTTGCCTTTCATTCTCACACAGAATCCAGCCTTGCAGACCAGACGCAATTTTCCTGTTTTTTTACAACTTTTTCATCTGGCCTCCATTAATTTAGTCACCCTAATTCTGGCCATCATCATACAGCGGTAAAAACTCCAAAATATCTTCTGAACAGATTATGATAGAGACATGAGGTTTGGACCGTAGGTTTTCTTAGAGGAGTATCTACACAATTAACATATTGATCTACAGTATTGGTAAAAATATGCGTTTTGATTTGGCACCCTACTGTTGGGCTACTGTTTTGAAGTAGGGTCATTTCTCGTCTTTAGATTAATGAGGCTTAATTTACTTTGACAGCTATTTATTTTTAAGAGATGGCTAGAACATTTCTCAATTCCTCAAATGGACATTTGAGTACAATCTAGTCTAGCCTATATTTGTGCAATGGTTCTTCATACAGGGGTCAGAGGAGCTCGGCTTGCCCCGTACCATCTCCCAAGCCTCACGAGAGGAAAGAATGCCCTCCTCTTCACCCAGAATGAGGGCAGTGAGTTTGTCCATATAAAACTCTCACTGGGATAACCTTCCCGTGCAAATATCATGAAACAGGAAGATCTCGTTGAAAGGTCTTTATATAGACTGACGCCTAAGGTTCTAACGGCAGATTAAAACCTAGAGGTGACAGGCGACCTCCTTGTATCATCCCACCAGCTGAAACAAACCTCTAGAGATTGAAGGAGAGAACATGAATTAGTCAACATGTTACATTTTCGTTAACAGATAAGTGACGGTCTAGATGATTCTCAGTGACGGTCTACCGGATGATTCTCAGTGACGGTCTACCGGATGATTCTCAGTGACGGTCTACCGGATGATTCTCAGTGACGGTCTACCGGATGATTCTCAGTGACGGCTCAGTGACGGTCGGATGATTCTCAGTGACGGTCTACCCTCACCGGATGATTCTCAGTGACGGTCTCGGATGATTCTCAGTGACGGTCTACCCTCATGATGACGGCTCAGTGACGGTCTACCGGATGATTCTCAGTGACGGCTACACCGGATGATTCTCAGTGACGGCCTACCGGATGATTCTCAGTAACGGCCCACCGGATGATTCTCAGTGACGGTGATTCTCACCGGATGATTCTCAGTGACGGCTCACCGGATGATTCTCAGTGAC
The DNA here is from genome assembly GCF_023373465.1 of Oncorhynchus keta. Classification (NCBI taxonomy): domain Eukaryota; kingdom Metazoa; phylum Chordata; class Actinopteri; order Salmoniformes; family Salmonidae; genus Oncorhynchus; species Oncorhynchus keta. The sequence goes on along the minus strand of NW_026280936.1, from coordinate 315,142 downwards.
GGTCTACCGGATGATTCTCAGTGACGGCTACCGGATGATTCTCAGTGACGGTCTACCGGATGATTCTCAGTGACGGTCTACCGGATGATTCTCAGTGACGGTCTACCGGATGATTCTCAGTGACGCTGATTCTCAGTGACCACCGGATGATTCTCAGTGACGGCCTACCGGATGGCGGTCTGATTCTCAGTGACGGTCTGGACTGATTCTCAGAGGGATGATTCTCAGTGAGCTTTTTCCACCACAGGTTGGCTCTTTCCTCAGGTCTGGACTGATGAGGGACTCAACATCTCAGAGTGCTGATCCAGGATGTGTTCTAGATCCTAGTGAATATGATTATATGAACAGGGGGAGGGGGGGACCTGATCCCAGAACAGCACTCCTACCCTTGGGGGCAGGTAGCCTAGCGGATAGAGTTTGGCAAGTAACTGAAAAGGTTTGAATACCCGAGCCGACAGGGTAAACAAATCTGCCAATGTGCCCTTGAGCAAAGCACGTAACCCTAATTTGCTCCAGGGGTGCCATACTACTATGACTGACCCTGTAAAACAACACATTTCACTGCACCTATCTGGTGTGATGAGGGTGCCAGCCTCTATAGGATCTCAGTCCAGCCCAACAGGGTTCATAATTTGGCAACAAAAGCACAGCGAGGAGCATATACTGTATGTCATGAAACAGGGGGAGGACTGCCAAGTTCCACCTTCCTATGGTGGAGCATCTACTCAGCACAAATACAAGAGAATCAGAGGAATGCACACTGCCTACTTCAGCCAACATGGGACAGACTTAATTGTGTCAATCTGTTGAGCTGAGGCGGCACACACACACACACACACACACACACACACACACACACACACACACACACACACACACACACACACACACACACAGGAACGCAAGGCACTAACTGAGTCCTATGCAGTGCGTGTTCTTGTAGGACATTTCTGGATCAGAAAATAAATTAAGGAAATGCATTTTCATTTTCATCAGATAAGGAGGTACCGTTAACAAGATGGCCGCCCTGATTTCATACAATCACTAATTATTTTAATGACGTATAAAAACACTCAATCACCCGAAGAAACAATGCATTTCCTTCCCTTGACGGCTTTCTATTGGTCTCAGACGTGAATGGTTACTTGATGACTAGTGGTGTGTGCATGGAGAGGAGCTCGTGGTTGTGTCCCAAATGGTACCCTATTCCTACATAGGGCACTACTTTTGCACAGGGCCCTGGTTAAAAGCAGTGCACTACATAGAGAATGGCGTGCCACTTGGGAGGGAGCCTTATTCCTCAGTGATTTCTATATCAGGGTAGTGCAGCTCTGTTGTGGAATATTGTTCCTGACGGAATTCCCTTTTCCTTCCCCGCTTCCCATCGACTTCATTCTTTCCACAGAATCCATGACTACTGACAAACACTCGTTTTCCCAGTCTCCCACCAGCCTGCCTCCCAATTGGCTCTCAGTCACAAGCGTAAGTCATTCAGTCTGTCTATAATAATGTATTGTGCAACCTGTAACACGATCAAATAGTATGTTTCAGTACTGCCCAGCCAACCGTTTATAGATCCAGAGTCCATGTCCAGTATAAAGCGTCTCAGGGCAAACGTGCTGATCTAGGATCAGGTCCCTTCTGTTATATATTGTGATCTAAACAGCAAAACTGATCCCAAATCAGTTATGAGATACCTATTTACAGTAGAAGCAGAGAGTTTACATACACCTTAGCTAACTCAGTTTATCACGATTCCTGACATTTAATCCTAATAAAAAGTCTCTGTCTTAGGTCAGTTAGGATCACCACTTTATTTTAAGAACGTGAAATGTCAGAACAATAGCAGAGAGAATGATTTGTTTCAGCCTTTATTTCTTTCATCACATTCCCAGTGGGTCAGAAGTTGACATACACTCATTTAGTATTTGGTAGCATTGCCTTTAAATTGTTTAACTTGGGTCAAACGTTTTGGGTAGCCTTCCACAAGCTTCCCACAATAAGTTGGGTGAATTTTGGCCCATTCCTCCTGACAGAGCTGGTGTAACCGAGTCAGGTTTGTAGGTCAACTTGCTCACACACACACTTTTCAGTTCTGCCCACAAATGTTCTATAGGATGGAGGTCAGGGCTTTGTGATGACAACTCCAATACCTTGACTTTGTTGTCCTTGAGCCATTTTGCCACAACTTTGGAAGTATGCTTGGGGTCATTGTCCATTTGGGACCAAGCTTTAACTTCCTGACTAATGTCTTGAGATGTTGCTTTAATATCTCCACATAATTGTCCTTCCTCATAATGACATCTATTTTGTGAAGTGCACCAGTCCCTCCTGCAGCAAAGCACCACCACAACATGATGCTGCCACCCCGTTCTTCACGGTTGGGAAGGTGTTCTTCGGGTTGCAAGCCTCCCCTTTTCCTCCAAACATAATGGTCATTACGGCCAAACAGTTCTATTTTTGTTTCATCAGACCAGAGGACATTTCTCCAAAAAGTATGATCTTTGTCCCCATGTGCAATTGCAAACCGTAGTCTGGCTTTTTTATGGAGGTTTTGGAGCAGTGGCTTCTTCCTTGCTGAGCGGACCTTTCAGGTTGTCGATATAGGACTCGTTTTAATGTGGATATAGATACTTTGTACCTGTTTCCTCCAGCATCTTCACAAGGTCCTTTGCTGTTGTTCTGGGATTGATTTGCACTTTTCTCACCAAAGTACGTTCATCTCTAGGAGACAGAACACGTCTCCTTCCTGAGCGGTATGGCGGCTGTGTGGTCCCATGGTGTTTATACTTGCGTACTATTGTTTGTACAGATGAACGTAGTACCTTCAAGCATTTGGAAATTGCTCCAAATGAACCAAATTTGTGGAGGTCTACAATAATTTTTCTGAGGTCTTGGCTGATTTTTTTGATTTTCCCATGATGTCAAGCAAAGAGGCACCGAGTCTGAAGGTAGGCCTAGAAATACATCCACAGGTACACCTCCAATTGACTCAAATGAAGTCAATTAGCCTATGAGAAGCTTCTAAAGCCATGACATAATTTTGGGGAATTTTCCAAGCTGTTTAAAGGCACCAGTCAACTTACACTTCTGACTCACTGGAATTGTGACACAGTGAATTATAAGTGAAATAATCTGTCTGTTAACAATAGTTGGAACATTTATGTCAGGCACAAAGTAGATGTCCTAACCAACTTGCCAAAACTATAGTTTGTCAACAAGACATTTGTGGAGTGGTTGAAAAACAAGTTTTAATGACTCCAACCTAAGTGGATGTAAACTTACGACTTCAACTGTATATAAACTCAACAAATAAACATGCTCTCACTGTCAACTGCGTTTATTTTCAGCATGTGTAAATATTTGTATGAACGCAACAAGATTCATTCAACAGACATAAACTGAACAAGTTCCAGAGACATGTGACGAACAGAAATGGAATAATATGTCTCTAAACAAAGGGGGGTCAAATGAAAAGTAACATTCAGTATCTGTTGTGGCCACTAGCTGCAGATTTGCCAGTTCTTGCTGTGAGATGTTACCCCACTCTTCCACCAAGGCACCTAGCCCTCACCCTCCGATCCAACAGGTCCCAGACGTGCTCAATTAGATTGAGATTTGGTCTCTACGCTGGTCATGGCAGAACACTGACATTCCTGTCTTCCTGGAATTCACGCACAGAATGAGCAGTATGGCTGGTGGCATTGTCATGCTGGAGGGTCATGTCAGGATGAACCTGCAGGAAGGGTACCACATGAGGGAGGAGGATGTCTTCCTGTAACGCACAGCGTTGAGATTGCCTGCAATGACAACAAGCTCAGTCTGATGATGCTGTGACACACGCCCCCAGACCATGACGGACCCTCCACATCGATCCCGCTCCAGAGTACAGGCCTCTGTGTAACGCTCATTCCTTCAACGATAAACACGAATCCGACCATCACCCCTGGTGAGACAAAACCGCGACTCGTCAGTGAAGAGCACTTTTTGCCAGTCCTATCTGGTCCAGGTACGGTTTGTGCCCAGAGGCAACGTTGTTGCCGGTGATGTTTGGTGAGGACATGCCTTACAACAGGCCTACAAGCCCTCAGTCCAGCATCTCTCAGCCTATTGCGGACAGTCTGAGCACTGATGGAGTGATTGTGCATTCCTGGTGTAACTCTGGCAGTTGTTGCCATCCTGTACCTGTCCCGCAGGTGTGATGTTTGGCAGTACTGATCCTGTGCAGGTGTTGTTACACGTGGTCTGCCACGGCGAGGACGATCAGCTGTCCGTCCTGTAGCGCTATCTTAGGCATCTCACAGTACGGACATTGCAATTTATTTCCCTGGCCACATATGCAGTCCTCATGCGTCCTTGCAGCATGCCTAAGGCACATTCACGCAGATGAGCAGGGACCCTGAGCATCTTTCTTTTGGTGTTTTTCCAGAGTCAGTAGAAAGGCCTCTTTAGTGTCCTAATTTTTCATAACTGTGATCTTAATTGCCTACCGTCTGTAAGTTGTTCGTGTCCTAATCGTGAATGTTCATTAATTGTTTATGGTTCATTGAACAAGCATGGGAAACAGTGTTTAAACCCTTTACAATAAAGATCTGTTTAGTTATTTGGATTTTTACAAATTATCTTTAAAAAAGTCAGGGTCCTGAAAAGGGACGTAGGAGGGCAACAACCCAGCAGCAGGACCGTTACCTCCGCCTTTGTGCAAGGAGGGGCAGGAGGAGCACTGCCAGAGCCCTGCAAAATGACTTCCAGCAGGCCACAAATGTGCATGTGTCTGCTCAAACAGTCAGAAACAGACTCCATGAGGGTGGTATGAGGGCCCGACGTCCACATGTGGGGGTTGTGCTTACAGCCCAACACCGTGCAAGACAATGCTAGACCTCATGTGGCTGGAGTGTGTCAGCAGTTCCTGCAAGAGGAAGGCATTGATGCTATGGACTGGCCCGCCCGTTCCCCAGACCTGAATCCAATTGAGCACATCTGGAACATCATGTCTCGCTCCATCCACCAACGCCACGTTGCACCACAGACTGTCCAGGAGTTGGCGGATGCTTTAGTCCAGGTCTGGGAGGAGATCCCTCAGGAGACCATCCGCCACCTCATCAGGAGCATGCCCAGGCGTTGTAGGGAGGTCATACAGGCACGTGGAGGCCACACACACCACTGAGCCTCATTTTGACTTATTTTAAGGACATTACATCAAAGTTGGATGAGCCTGTAGTGTGGTTTTCCACTTTAATTTTGAGTGTGACTCCAAATCCAGACCTCCATGGGTTGATAAATTTGATTTCCATTGATAATTTTAGTGTGATTTTGTTGTCAGCACATTCAACTATGTAAAGAAATATTTCATTCATTCAGATCGAGGATGTGTTATTTTAGTGTTCCCTTTATGTTTTGGAGCCGTTGTGTATGTATGTATGTATGTATGTATGTATGTATGTATGTATGTATGTATGTATGTATGTATGCATGTGCATGTGCATGCATGTATGTATGTATGTGTGTGTATGTGTGTATGTGTGTGTGTGTGTGCATGTGTGTGTGTGTGTGTGTGAGAGAGCGAAAGAGAGAGAGTTACTATATGAGATGCAAAAGTCTACTGAGTTTCTCTCTAGGCCTGGGAGAACTACAGTGCATTCGGAAAGTATTCAGACCTTGACTTGTTCCACATTTTGTGACGTTACAGCCTTATTCTAAAATTAATTAAATAATTTCCCCTCATCAATCTAAATACAATCGTTTTCTTTTTTCTAATTTATTCAAAAAAAAAAAAAAAATCACATTTACATATAAGCATTCAGACCCTTTACTCAGTACTTTGTTGAAGCACCTTTTGCAGCGATTTACAGCCTTGAGTCTTCTTGGGTGACAATTCAAGCTTGGCACACCAGTATTCGGGGAGTTTCTCTGCAGCTCCTCTCAAGCTCTATCAGGTTGGATGGGGAGTGTCGCTCCAGACGTGATGCTTAGCATTCAGACCAAAGAGTTCAACCTTGGTTTCATCAGACCAAAGAATCTTGTCTGAGAGTCCTTTAGGTGCCTTTTGGCCAACTCCAAGCGGGTGTCATGTGCCTTCTACTGAGGAGTGGCTTCCGTCTGGCCACTCTACCATAAAGGTCTGATTGGTGAATTGCTGCAGAGATGGTTGTCCTTCTGGGAGGTTCTCCCATCTCCACAGGTCCTTTGGAGCTCTGTCAGAGTTGACCATTGGGTTCTTGGTCACCTCCTTAACCAAGGCCCTTCTCCCACGATTGTTCAGTTTGGCCTGGCGGACAGCTCTAGGAAGAGTCTTGGTGGTTCCAAACTTCTTCCATTTAAGAATGTTCTTGGGGACCTTAAATGCTGCAGACATTTTTCGGTACCCTTCTCCAGATCTGTGCCTCGACACAATCCTGTCTTGGAGCTCTACGGACAACTCCTTCGAACTCATGGCTTGGTTTTTGCTCTGACACGCACTTTCAACTGTGGGACCTTTATATAGACATGTGTGTGCCTTTCCAAATCATGTCCAATCAATTGAATTTACCACAGGTGGACTCCAATCAAGTTGTAGAAACATCTCAAGGATGATCAATGGAAACAGGATGCACCTGAGCTCAATTTCTAGTATCAAATCAAATTTTATTTGTCACATGAGCCGAATGCAACAGGTGTTGTAGACCTTACAGTGAAATGCTTACAAGCCCTTAATTAACCAACAATGCAGAAAAGAAAATATCTTTAAAAAAAAACGAAGAGATCATTTTAACAATAGTGGGGGGGTACCAGTACTACATACTAGGGGTACCGGTACAGAGTCAATGTGGAGGCTACATACAGGGGGTACCGGTACAGAGTCAATGTGGAGCTACATACAGGGGTACCGGTACAGAGTCAATGTGGAGGCTACATACAGGGGGTACCGGTACAGAGTCAATGTGGAGGCTACATACCGGTACAGAGTCAATGTGGAGGCTACATACAGGGGGTACCGGTACAGAGTCAATGTGGAGGCTACATACAGGGGTACCAGTAGGCTACATACAGGGGGTAGTCAATGTGGAGGCTATATACAGGGGCTACATAAAGGGGCTACAGAGTCAATGTGGAGGCTACAGTACCGGTACAGAGTCAATGTGGAGGCTACATACAGGGGGTACCGTACAGAGTCAATGTGGAGGCTACATACAGGGGTACCAGTACAGAGTCAATGTGGAGGCTACATACAGGGGTACCAGTACAGAGTCAATGTGGAGGCTACAGAGTCAGGGGTACCGGGGTACAGAGTCAATGTGGAGGCTACATACAGGGGTACCGGTACAGAGTCAATGTGGAGGCTACATACAGGGGGTACCAGAGTCAATGTGGAGGCTACATACAGGGGGTACCAGGAGTCAATGTGGAGGCTACATACAGTCAGTACAGAGTCAATGTGGAGGCTACATACAGGGGTACCAGTACAGAGTCAATGTGGAGGCTACATACAGGGGTACCAGTACAGAGTCAATGTGGAGGCTACATACAGGGGTACCAGTACAGAGTCAATGTGGAGGCTACATACAGGGGGTACAGAGTCAATGTGGAGGCTACATACAGGGGTACCAGTACAGAGTCAATGTGGAGGCTACATACAGGGGGTACCGGTACAGAGTCAATGTGCTACATACAGGGGGCAACGGTGTCGAGGTAATATATACATTTAGGTAGAGTTAAAGTGACTATGCATAGATAATAGCAAAGGGTCTGTATACTTATTTTATAAATCTGAAAAAATGTCTAAAAATCTTTTTCGCTTTGTCATAATGGGGTATTGTGTGTAGACTGATGATGATTTTGTATTTATTTAATACATTTTAGAATAAGTCTGTAAACGTAACAAAATGTGTTAAAAGTCAAGGGGTCTGAATACTTTTTGAGTGCACAGTACAGTATGTCATATACTGCCCCCATGTGGTAGTGGATGGTACTAAAACATGTGGATACAAACAAACATTTAGGACAAGATTAAAGGACCAATAACGTGATTAATTTAAATTACTTTTATTTATTAAGTTTACAAATAAAGTAACAAATATATTTTATTGGAGCGCAAAGCGCATTTTATTTGAAGCTTGAACAGCCTCTACTTAATGCAGAACAGTTAAACGCTGCCAATGATTTCTAACAGGTTCCGTTTGGTTTTCCATTTTACTATTATTTGAAAACATTTTTGTACAATGTTAAACAGCACGAGGAAAAACCATTGAATTAAGTCACTAGATGTTTCTTGAGACATAAAATTGCAAAAAAAAAAATTCTGATAAGTAGAACAAAACACTTTAAATCAACTTGAAATGTTTTGTTTTTGTGTGTACACGTTTGGAGTCGTTTTGTGGTTATAACTTTACAGTATAATAAGCTGTGATGAAAAGGTAACATGCCAGATGGTAGCTAGAGAAACAAGCATGCTCTTTATTCAACCACTTCTGTGTCAGTCAGACCAACGCTGAATTGCATGACATGTTATGTGCACTTTGCAGGACATCAGTTACAGAAAGGCGAAGGAGGAGGTGTGTCGTAACAGTAACAAGGAACAGAACAGGTAGCAGAATCCATCGGGATTCTGAATGGATGGTAAAAATTAATATTATTACGCTTTGTAAATTCAGTAACTTCCCTCTGTAACTATGTAAATGTAGCTCTGGTCCAGGCTGGACGTGGTTCTGGTCCAGCTACTCTCTCACGATGACGATCGTTGGAGCACAGAGCTGGACCAGAGCTACTGTAAATATGTTCATCAGAGGTGGTTCTTCAGTTCACACCACTGTAACCTCACCATAACCTGTTCACTACTGTAACCTCACCATAACCTGTTCACTACTGTAACCTCACCATAACCTGTTCACTACTGTAACCTCACCATAACCTGTTCACTACTGTAACCTCACCATAACCTGTTCACTACTGTAACCTCACCATAACCTGTTCACCACTAACCTCACCATAACCTGTTCACTACTGTAACCTCACCATAACCTGTTCACTACTGTAACCTCACCATAACCTGTTCACTACTGTAACCTCACCATAACCTGTTCACCATTGTAACCTCACCATAACCTGTTCACTACTGTAACCTCACCATAACCTGTTCACCACTAACCTCACCATAACCTGTTCACCATTGCATGTTATGCATTGCAGCCACTGTATCATACAGTATGACACTTAGTTAAGAGGAAGTAAACATTGTAAATATTGCTCCGTATTCTTTAGATAGAGCAGATTGAAGCTAAAGTCATTGCTGCATGGTAATGGCACTGAGGCAGTGGCTTTGTAAAGCTCTTATTTGTTTTTGTTTTTCAAAAGTATCGATCATCAACAAAATAACTAAGAAAATAGTATTTTTTGTCACGTTCACAGCTTCAACCAAACTTGCAAAGTACTGAGGGCCTCCAGTAAGTACCGTACTGCTGTACTGAGGGCCTCCAGTAAGTACTGTAGTGCTGTACTGAGGGCCTCCAGTAAGTACTGTACTGCTGTACTGAGGGCCTCCAGTAAGTACTGTAGTGCTGTACTGAGGGCCTCCAGTAAGTACCGTAGTGCTGTACTGAGGGCCTCCAGTAAGTACTGTAGTGCTGTACTGAGGGCCTCCAGTAAGTACTGTAGTGCTGTACTGAGGGCCTCCAGTAAGTACTGTAGTGCTGTACTGAGGGCCTCCAGTAAGTACTGTACTGCTGTACTGAGGGCCTCCAGTAAGTACCGTACTGCTGTACTGAGGGCCTCCAGTAAGTACCGTACTGCTGTACTGAGGGCCTCCAGTAAGTACTGTAGTGCTGTACTGAGGGCCTCCAGTAAGTACTGTAGTGCTGTACTCCAGTAAGTACTGCTGTACTGAGGGCCTCCAGTAAGTACTGTAGTGCTGTACTGAGGGCCTCCAGTAAGTACTGTACTGCTGTACTGAGGGCCTCCAGTAAGTACTGTAGTGCTGTACTGAGGGCCTCCAGTAAGTACTGTAGTGCTGTACTGAGGGCCTCCAGTAAGTACTGTACTGCTGTACTGAGGGCCTCCAGTAAGTACCGTACTGCTGTACTGAGGGCCTCCAGTAAGTACCGTACTGCTGTACTGAGGGCCTCCAGTAAGTACTGTAGTGCTGTACTGAGGGCCTCCAGTAAGTACTGTAGTGCTGTACTGAGGGCCTCCAGTAAGTACTGTACTGCTGTACTGAGGGCCTCCAGTAAGTACTGTACTGCTGTACTGAGGGCCTCCAGTAAGTACTGTAGTGCTGTACTGAGGGCCTCCAGTAAGTACTGTAGTGCTGTACTGAGGGCCTCCAGTAAGTACTGTACTGCTGTACTGAGGGCCTCCAGTAAGTACCGTACTGCTGTACTGAGGGCCTCCAGTAAGTACCGTACTGCTGTACTGAGGGCCTCCAGTAAGTACCATACTGCTGTACTGAGGGCCTCCAGTAAGTACTGTAGTGCTGTACTGAGGGCCTCCAGTAAGTACCGTACTGCTGTACTGAGGGCCTCCAGTAAGTACCGTACTGCTGTACTGAGGGCCTCCAGTAAGTACCATACTGCTGTACTGAGGGCCTCCAGTAAGTACCGTACTGCTGTACTGAGGGCCTCCAGTAAGAACGAAAAGTTCAATCCACAAAACGTTTTACAAAGAAAACCCCAACTGTTTTTAACGGTTTTAAATATCCAGGAGACAACATAGTCACTCTGTAAAGACAAATGATTGAGAATCTACCATCTGTTTAAGTGATTTCCCGTAGCAGACATGTTTACAGTGAGGAGAGACGACTGAAGCGCTAAGCAGAAGGCGATAGATCTAGCAGTCCCTGTAAGCTAATCAGTAGTTAAGGTGACGAGTGTTTATTAAAAATCACTTTTCTACGGCTTTAAACATGTTTTACCCCAGGTAATGGTTTTGTACAGTTGCTTTGAAAAGGATATTGGGCTTAATGAACTATTCTGTTGTACACAGATTGGACCAGTTTTACTGTCTACAACACTGTCAGGTAACGAGAAAGACACGGACACTGTTCATCTATCATTACAACATCTTGTAAGGTTTCCAAAAAGACCAGAAGGACATCAACCAAAAAACTAAAACATTCACGTCAAAGAAATCTAATAATGATGGAACCGACCATTTATTTGTCTGCATTGTGAGCGGTGAGACTGTCTGCTACTTTAGAACAAGCTACAAACCTGCACTAAAAGCCACAGGTGGTTTCATTAAAGAGACTGGGGCAGCATTAAGCAGATGATGAAATAACTGGGCTTGAACCACCAGCATTGCATTGGTGATGAGGAAGTCACTTGTTGGTCAAACCCAGCAGCACAGTGTACAGTACTGCTGCCATGTGTTGGAGATAGAGAGTCCCCTGACCTCTCCTCTTCTGCCTCCACTAGCCCTGGCTTCTACCTCAACCCAGCAGCACAGTGTACAGTACTACTGCCATGTGTTGGAGATAGAGAGTCCCCTGACCTCTCCTCTTCTGCCTCCACTAGCCCTGGCTTCTACCTCAACTCCACTTTCACTTTACCCACCTTAAATGGCATAGAGCCCAGTCACAACTACTACTGTAAAGACTACATCCAAAATGGCGCCCTATTCCCTATTCAGTGCACTACTTTTGACCAGGGTCCATAGGGCGCTGGTCAAAAGTAGTGCACTATATAGGGAATAGGGTGTCATTTGGGGGACACAGCCTAAGACTGCCCCACTGACAGTAGACACACATTATGCCTGGTTCGTAAACTATAAAACACCACAATCTGGTTTTAACTCTTGAGACATTCACACAAATACAGTTTCTCACTGACTGACTTTCTCTTCTCTATTCCTATCAGTCTACCACTTCCTCCCCTCTCTTTCACCACCAACACAAGGCTTGTATACCGTGCTGCCTGGTGTCGGACACACTCAAGGCTTCGTGGACAGGCCATCAGTAAAGATAGTCTGATTGTTGTAGTGGGTCTAATGATAGGCTCAGTGTTAGCTAGAGAGCTCTTGCATACTGAATGAATGGTTCTAGTATCTGAAACGTGTCCCCGAACACTAGAACAAACGGAACAGTCAAGCATTCCGTTCCTAACAGACCCTTTATTTTAAATGTTAGGTAACCCTGGTTCAGCCTCACTCTGTTGTTCTGTTGTCTGCGTTCCTTTGTCTGTTTCAGATACAGAGTTTGTCCAAGCTTCACCATCAGATCCATTCCTACTCTCTGCAGAGTCTAGGACTAAGTTTGTCTTCCGACCCCCAAATCAAAATGTATTTAACCCCAATACTAAAACAATAAATGGCACAAAGAAACAAAACCCCCACAGCCCACCTTCCCCGTCTCCCCTTCCCAGTGTACCTTTGACTTTTGTACCCACAGAGCCAGTAAAGCACTTCAATGTAGCAGAAATCAACAGCACTTCCGTTACTCCATCATGTCAAAAAACTGTTCAAAAAAATAAGCTAAATAAATAATGGAAGGCACTAGAAACTCTAGCAGAGCTCTCACTGGAGTACTGGGGGGCGAAAGGACACGGAAAAGACCAAGGGTGAGTCCTACATTGCACCTTATCCCCTATATAGTGCACTACTTTTGACCAGAGCCCCATGGGCCCTGATCGAGGTCTTATCGGCTCCTGGTGAAAGGTTGAACACCATGTAGGGGATAGGGTGTTATTTGGGACTCAACCCAAAGTTACTATTCAAGTACGTTAATTGAGTCCATTTAACATTCACATGTATCTAATATAAAGAAAGTACAAAGAGAAGAAAGGTTAAAGTGACCTCGATAAGGAAAATAGCTAGCCTTTTACTTTGTATTGTTGTTCAGCCTAAGTATTACCAATCCACCATAACGTTTCCTCCAACTGTCTTTTTGTTTGTATTTTTCTAGCTTTTGTCTTCTTAAACTCATGTTGTCCAACAACATTTATAATAATCACAGTGTTTCAACATCAGAAACTGATGGGTAAATACAGGTCCATACAGAACACTTGTCTTTTTTCATTTCTTTTTTCTTGTTTTTTTTAAATAGAATAATAATGTACATTTTTGTTTTCAATCACACTATTGAAAAGACTCAGAAGTAGAGAGATCGAGGCCCCTAAACGCTGTCAACATCATGATTATAAAAGGCTTTATGTTACTAATAGATCATAGGTTTGAAAGCTTCACAAGCCCTCAGGACAGACAGCGTTGTGTTGCTGGAGATCCAAGGCATTACTTTTCATCCATCATACCATCCACCATGCAGCCTACCTCCAAGCCCAGCCCACGTCCAGTCCTCTCCTTGCCCCACCATGCAGCCTACCTCCAAGCCCAGCCCACGTCCAGTCCTCTCCTTGCCCCACCATCCACCATGCAGCCTACCTCCAAGCCCAGCCCACGCCCAGTCCTCTCCTTGCCCCACCATGCAGCCTACCTCCAAGCCCAGCCCACGTCCAGTCTTCTCCTTGCCCCACCATGCAGCCTACCTCCAAGCCCAGCCCACGTCCAGTCCTCTCCTTGCCCCCACCACCATGCAGCCTACCTCCAAGCCCAGCCCACGTCCAGTCCTCTCCTTGCCCCACCATGCACCCTACCTCCAAGCGTCCAGTCCTCTCCTTGCCCCACCATCCACCCTACCTCCAAGCCCAGCCCAGTCCCAGTCCAGTCTCCTTGCCCCACCGAGACCTGTCCTTCTCTGGGTCCACGCAGGACAAACACCAACCTACCTCACAACCGTGAAAACAATATCATGTGTGACACAGAGAGCCAACAGGACATACCTCCTTCCGTTCGCCCTGCATTCCCTCTCAGAGCTAAACCACCTGTGAAAAGACTATTGAGTTGAGTCTGAGAGAATCTACTTCAGTCAACAACTCCTGTCTGAGAGAATCTACTTCAGTCCTGTCTGTGTTAGTTCAGGGGGCTCTCTCATTAGGGATATGGAGATGGGAACTACCAGCCAGCTTGTACAGACGTTATGCTTCAGGATGGGGATCTCATCAGCCCCCAGATACAGCACATTTTAAAATGGAGTAACTATAAGCCTGAAGTTAAGACTGGGATAGATGGGTCTCACACACACTACTCCCCTCCAATCATGTAAAGAGATGGTTAGCATGGAGAGGGGAGTTGTAGTTTCTTTAAAGGCCCTATACTGGGAGATGTAGTTTCTTTAAAAGGCCCTATACTGAGAGAGAGTTCCTGGATCAACCCTAGCGTTAACCCTTTCATCATGCTACAGAAGAGTCTCCTCAGTTCAATGGGGACAGAGGAAAAAAATTAAAACACTAATAAACATGGAATCATCATAATCCCAAACTCTTAAAAAATCATAAAAAAAAGACATTCTGAATGTGGTCATGGATTGTTCTGTTTCCCTAATGAAGGTCACTTTATGTGTTATTATTATATTTAGGAGGAGGTTTCTATTACTGTGTTCTTATTGCATCCCATGGCAACAGGAGGGGTAGAGTAGGGTATGAACCCCCAGGCCTTTTCTACTGACTCTCCACTTACACACACCAATGAACATCCTAAATGATATATAGGAATAGCAGTACATGTGGTTCCGGATGTCAACACTGCCTGACCAGCTACATACATGGCACCAGTCCCACACCTCAGCCTCACAAGCTCATTCCTTGACCCCATAACCTTCCTCACATCTCCTCAACATGCTACACAACTCGACCATAATGGACTTCTACTGGAGCTGTATAGTACTGTACAGTCACTTAAAGCTCTGTTCTGGAGGTCAGTTACCAACAGGAGGAGCTGTATAGTACTGTACAGTCACTTAAAGCTCTGTTCTGGAGGTCAGTTACCAGCAGGAGGAGCTGAACAGGCAGGGGTGGGCTCAGATAGGTGAGAGGAGAAAGGGGGGTGGGCTCAGATATGAGAGGAGAAAGGGGTACTATGCAGCTCCCCAACGATAAGTACACCACCACCCCCATGGTCTGTTACTATCCTCCATCCCTCCTCCCTCTCTCTGAGATCAGTACAAGGCTCTGGTCTCTACTGTAGAGTACATGTAAAAGCCAGTGAAGGAACAAAGCCCATCACCACACACACACACACACATTTTACAATAGTAATTGTCACATTAACCCTCTTTGGCCACATAACATTGCACTCGTGTCCATTGGTATTCCTTGTCGCGTTTTGCGTCTTTCTTCGACCCCCAAGGCCCACAGTTGACCTCGGGGTGGGTGGGGGAGAGGGGAAGTGTGTCCCTCTCCTGTTATCCTTCAGGGGAACAGAAGAGGGCAGAGTGGTGCACCATTTCACACAGCAGCTGACTCTTTTCTCTCCTGCTCCTCCTCTTCTTCACAGCCAGCTCATTCACATTCAATACAGTCCCACCAACCATGATGTCACTTGTAACACACAGCCCCTCTCCCCCTTGTAACACAGACACCCTTCATTCCTCATGTCTCTCTCCCTCAGTCTGTCAGTCTCCCAGCCCGGCATGGCTAACATCCCCTCATGGCCACTACGTGGTCCTCAGGTTGGGGCCTCCAGGGTTGCTGACGGATTTCTGCAAAGTGCTGATGTGATGGAAGCCCTGCAGGGAGCCCTGCCCCCCAGTGGCAGAGGAGGGGTACTGCGAGGAGGAGGCAACCAGGGGCTGAGAGGAGGCTAACATACCGGCCTGACCCTGTCCCGGCCCTGTGGACCCCGTGGATCCCACCCACTGGGCGCTGCTGTAAGGTGCAGTGGAGGAGGGGTAGCATGCCCGACCCCGCTGTACTGGGGAGGGGGACACAAGGAGCCCTTGCGGCCTCCCAGAGAGGTAGCGGGGGTGGAAGAGGCGTTGCTGGGGCACAGCTGACTCGGGGCGGAGAACTTACGGCCCTTGTTGGTGGACGGGGTCGCCTGGAGAGGAAGAAGAGACACCAGGGTGAGATACTGCATGGCTGCTCTCCAATATCCATACTAGCATAGCACTTATATTACATGGCCAGAGCCATCTCAGCTATGCTACGTGGAGGTTGGACCAGGAGCCATATTAACAACTCATGTTCCAGCTTACAAACACCATAACATTCCCGCCCCCATAACATTCCCTTCCCATAACATTCCCTTCCCCATAACATTCCCTTCCCCATAACATTCCCCCCATAACATTCCCTTCCCCATAACATTCCCTTCCCCATAACATTCCCCCCATAACATTCCCGTCCCCATAACATTCCCGTCCCCATAACATTCCCGTCCCCATAACATTCCCGTCCCCATAACATTCCCGTCCCCATAACATTCCCGTCCCCATAACATTCCCGCCCCCATAACATTCCCGCCCCCATAACATTCCCGCCCCCATAACATTCCCGCCCCCATAACATTCCCCCCATAACATTCCCTCCCCCATAACATTCCCTTCCCCATAACATTCCCGTCCCCATAACATTCCCGCCCCCATAACATTCCCGCCCCCATAACATTCCCTTCCCCATAACATTCCCGTCCCCATAACATTCCCGCCCCCATAACATTCCCATAACATTCCCATAACATTCCCTTCCCCATAACATTCCCGTCCCCATAACATTCCCGCCCCCATAACATTCCCGTCCCCATAACATTCCCGTCCCCATAACATTCCCTCCCCATAACCCCCCCCATAACATTCCCGCCCCCATAACATTCCCCCCATAACCCCATAACATTCCCGCCCCCATAACATTCCCTTCCCCATAACATTCCCGCCCCCATAACATTCCCGCCCCCATAACATTCCCGTCCCCATAACATTCACGTCCAGTAATCTATATTTCAAATAAGCAACACAATCAAACATGGACTATATTGGTAAGGATTGAGCATCCCATTATTTTCATGAATAAGGCCTTTTGAGAATGTTTTGTTTCTATACCAGAAAGAGTCTGTCTTCACTCACCTGGTAGCTGTGTCCCTGTGAGGGTTGCTGTTTGGAGCGACTCTTGCCCTGGGACAGACTGATGGCGTCGCGGGCCCAGTTGTCAACCAGCTTGTGCAGGTCGTCTGTGAACGTGCCCTTCCGGCCCTGTTGAGGGGGGTTGGGAGAAGGCTGGCCCTGGTTCTGACCCCCTGAACCCTGGTCTCCTGGACCCTGGCCTCCTGGACCACTCACTGTGTTGGTGCTGCTGGTCCCTGGAGAGACGGGAGAGACAGAGAGGAGGGTTATGGGATATGTAGAGTAGGTAGTTGTGTGGGTGTCAGTGTGTTTGCGTTGGTTAATGACATACTCTAGCTATGTCAACGTAACAGGACAGGATCCTATGATATTATGATCAACTCTGAGGCATGCATTTCCTCCATCCTGATGAACTGGGCCAACATTTAGCAGGATGAAAATATCTACTCTAATCTGACAAATGTGTTCTGCATATGAACAGCAGAGGGAGCTGTAACACGAGTCTAGTCCATCACCCTGAATGAACGAGAACATTCTCCATTTTAAAAACACATTCACTGTCTGCAGATAAAATGTTCAATATATCAACAATGACTAGCTTAGACTTACAGCTAAAATGACCCATCTCTCACAAGATCCATGTTGGGGATTTAATTTGGGCCAAGACCTAAGATCATGGTGGTTTACGTTTCAAAACAAAATGTTATCTAATGTTGTCTACAGTCATTCTGTATCAGCAGCCTTCCTAAACACTAACAGGCATTATATTACAGCAAGCATTTACATGAGAACAGATGTATTGAGCTGCAAACAGGCTTTAAAAAAGGTTAGCTGTTTAGTGCCTCTCTTCCTGGAAGCAGAGCCAGAACCCAAAATACACCAGAGGTGAGAGTGAGTATGGGAAAATACATCAGTTCCTTTTCCACCTACTGCAATGTCTCGACAATAATCACATACATGCAGTAGCCCTGCAGTAGCCTACTGCAAAGTCTCAACAATAATCACATACATGCAGTAGCCCTGCAGTAGCCTACTGCAATGTCTCAACAATAATCACATACATGCAGTAGCCCTGCAGTAGCCTACTGCAATGTCTCAACAATAATCACATACATGCAGTAGCCCTGCAGTAGCCTACTGCAATGTCTCAACAATAATCACATACATGCAGTAGCCCTGCAGTAGCCTACTGCAATGTCTCAACAATAATCACATACATGCAGTAGCCCTGCAGTAGCCTACTGCAATGTCTCAACAATAATCACATACATGCAGTAGCACTGCAGTAGCTGGCTGCAATGTCTCAACAATAATCACATACATGCAGTAGCCCTGCAGTAGCCTACTGCAATGTCTCAACAATAATCACATACATGCAGTAGCCCTGCAGTAGCTGGCTGCAATGTCTCAACAATAATCACATACATGCAGTAGCCCTGCAGTAGCCTACTGCAATGTCTCAACAATAATCACATACATGCAGTAGCCCTGCAGTAGCTGGCTGCAATGTCTCAACAATAATCACATACATGCAGTAGCCCTGCAGTAGCCTACTGCAATGTCTCAACAATAAGCACATACATGCAGTAGCCCTGCAGTAGCCTACTGCAATGTCTCAACAATAATCACATACATGCAGTAGCCCTGCAGTAGCCTACTGCAATGTCTCAACAATAATCACATACATGCAGTAGCCCTGCAGTAGCCTACTGCAATGTCTCAACAATAATCACATACATGCAGTAGCCCTGCAGTAGCCTACTGCAATGTCTCAACAATAATCACATACATGCAGTAGCCCTGCAGTAGCCTACTGCAATGTCTCAACAATAATCACATACATGCAGTAGCCCTGCAGTAGCCTACTGTAATGTCTCAACAATAATCACATACATGCAGTAGCTCTGCAGTAGCCTACTGCAATGTCTCAACAATAATCACATACATGCAGTAGCCCTGCAGTAGCCTACTGCAATGTCTCAACAATAATCACATACATGCAGTAGCCCTGCAGTAGCCTACTGCAATGTCTCAACAATAATCACATACATGCAGTAGCCCTGCAGTAGCCTACTGCAATGTCTCAACAATAATCACATACCTGCAGTAGCTGGCTGCAATGTCTCAACAATAATCACATACATGCAGTAGCCCTGCAGTAGCCTACTGCAATGTCTCAACAATAATCACATACATGCAGTAGCCCTGCAGTAGCCTACTGCAATGTCTCAACAATAATCACATACATGCAGTAGCCCTGCAGTAGCCTACTGCAATGTCTCAACAATAATCACATACATGCAGTAGCCCTGCAGTAGCTGGCTGCAATTAGGAACTCAAGGACCTGATGCATTTCCGTTGCAAACAATAAATGAAGCTATGATAGAAAAACAAACTCAGAAAATGTCATTATTGTTCAATAGATAAACTAAGTTCAATCATTGAAGACCTTTGGCATTTCTGACAAGCTATTGAGGCAAGTTTTTTTTTTAAATGTATAAAAAAAGGAAAAAATTTAAAATTAGAGGGAGGAAAAGCCATGACGTAAAGCAGCGATACACTGAGTCATGACTGCAGCACCAGTGGAACTCTGGGTAATGGAGTCCACAGGACAAGCCATGACGTAAAGCAGCGATACACTGAGTCATGACTGCAGCACCAGTGGAACTCTGGGTAATGGAGTCCACAGGACAAGCCATGCTCTAAACTAGAAGAGATGGGGGAAGGAGGGGAGCAGCTGAATCACAACATGACTTCAACATTTTGTGGTCTGGATGACTCCCATTCACATTGCAACGACTCTGAATAAATATTTTTTAGGTTGGCCAATAACGAAAATACCTTACGTTTAAAGGGCCAATCAGCACCTGCTACATACATTTTCTGACTTGTACATTCTTGATAAGTATCCAATTATTCTTGAAGAATCAAACTTATAAATGCCTCATGTGCTTAGTTCAATTGTCGTATCCCATCAGAACTCAAAATATAACCTTGTTTTACTCCAATGTTTGTAAACAAAAAGGAAGAAACACCATATAGCCTCAAAACATTGTTAAAACTATCATTTTAAGGCTTCCCGAGTGGCGCAGTGGTCTAAGGCACTGTATCACAGTGCCATTAGAGATCCTGGTTTGAGTCCAGGCTCTGTCGCAGCTGGCCGCGACCTGGAGACCCATGGGGTGGGGTCCAGCATCGTCCGAGTTAGGGGAGGGTTTGGCCGGCCGGGATGTTCTTGTCCCATCGCGCTCTAGCGACTTCTGTGACCGCTGACACAGTCGCCAGGTGTACGGTGTTTCCTCCGACACATTGGTGCGGCTGGCTTCCTGGTGAAACGGGCATTGTGTCAAGAAGCAGTGCGGCTTGGTTGGGTCGTGTTACGGAGGACGCATGG
Organism: Oncorhynchus keta; assembly: GCF_023373465.1. Taxonomy (NCBI): domain Eukaryota; kingdom Metazoa; phylum Chordata; class Actinopteri; order Salmoniformes; family Salmonidae; genus Oncorhynchus; species Oncorhynchus keta. The sequence goes on along the minus strand of NW_026280936.1, from coordinate 294,890 downwards.
CTCTCGACCTTCGCCTCCCCGAGTCTGTACGGGAGTTGCAGCGATGAGACAAGACTGTAACTACCAAATGGAAACCACGAAATTGGTGAGTAAAAGGGATGATTTATTTTATATACATACACCACTGTTTAAAAGTTTGGAGGTCATTTAGAAAAAACATTGTCCATCAAATTGATCAGAAATACCTCAAACTATTGAACAGTGGTGTTGTAAATTAATGTTGTAGATGTAAACGGCAAATTTTTAATGGAATATCTACATAGGCGTACAGAGGCCCATTATCAGCAACCATCACTCCTGTGTTAGCTACTCCAAGTTTATCATTTCAAAAGGCTAATTGATCATTAGAAAACAATTTTGCAATTATGTTAGCACAGCTGAAAACTGTTGTTCTGATTAAAGAAGCAATAAAACTGGCCTTCTTTAGACTAGTTGAGTATCTGGAGCCTCAGCATTTGTGAGTTCGATTACAGGCTGAAAAATGGCCAGAAACAAAGAACTTTCTTCTCAAACTCATCAGTCTATTCTTGTTCTGAGAAATGAAGGCTATTCAGTGCGAGAAATTGCCAGGAAACGGAAGATCTCATAAAACGCTGTGTACTACTCCCTTCACAGAACAGAGCAAACTGACTCTAACCAGAATAGAAAGAGGAGTGGGAGGCCCCAGTGCACAACTGAGCAAGAGGACAAGTACATTAGTGTCTAGTTTGAGAAACAGAAGCCTCACAAGTCCTCAATTCGCAGCTTCATTAAATAGTACCTGCAAAACACCAGTCTCAACAGTGAAGAGGCGACTCCGAGATGCTGAGAGTTCCTCTGTCCAGTGTCTGTGTTCTTTTGCCCATCTTAATCTTTTATATTTATTGGCCAGTCTGAGATATGGCTTTTTCTTTGCAACTCTGCCTAGAAGGCCAGCATCCCGGAGTCGGGACGTTGTTGACGTTGAGACTGGTGTTTTGGGGGTACTATTTAATGACGCTGCGAATTGAGGACTTGTGAGGCTTCTGTTCCTCAAACTAGAAACTAATGTACTTATCCTCTTGCTCAGTTATTTATTTATGTTCCCCAAACGTTTTTGAGGAATACAAGATGTATCGACTTGAAAACTGTATAAATTGGTTGAGTACTGTGGATACCAATATCCCTGTGAGCCTCCGCAGGCCCATGTTGCCCAGGGTTAAGAACAGACATGGAAAATGAATAATATGACATTGTATCGTATTACACCCTCAACACTTATTCCATGGATCCGTTGGTCAATTTATAAAAATGGTAAAATAAATATAAAATGACATTTAGAAGACATTGTTATATATCTGGCCACGGAACCCACTTTGAGAACCCCTGTGACAGATCATTTGAATGGGGTCATCGTCACAACAGACAAATGCTCAAGTCACCCTGTGAGAGGAGAGCCTTGTTGACTCCGACACATGACTGACACCACAGCTGGCATCCACAGGGCAGTAAGTGCACAGACACTCAAAGCAGAGAGCAACAGGAGGTAGGATTGCAAAATTACAGCAACTTATCCAAAATGTCCAGGTTTTCCAGAAAGAGAATAAGCAAGGAGGGAATCCTCCAAATGGGATTTCTGGAAAACCTGGGACATTTTGGGAAAGATTCTTTAACTTTGCAACCCTAACAGGGGGTGCAGAGAGTGAGGGTGGTGGAGGAGGCAGTAGGGGTTGGGGGCAAAGGTCATAAAATTGATAATTACTACAGAGTTGGTTGCAGGGGCAGACTTTTTCACCATCTTCCCTGAAGAGTGGACGGAGAGAATGTGAAGCGCAGGACGGACGGAGAGAGCGTGAGGGTTGGAGGAGAAAGTGTGTTAATCATTCACCCTTCTACAACAGACGACAGCATGTTTTCAATTCAAACTAAAACAAGCACTCCTCCTGAGGTCAATCCAGATCCTCTCTACAGCTCATTCCCCTTTAAAAAGGTTAAAAAGACAGGAGGGTGGGAATAGTAGTATAGGGGTGTAGGTAGGGTTTAGTAGGGTAGTAGGGGTGTAGTTGTAGGGTTTAGGGTGCATAGGGTGTAGTTGTAGGATTTAGGGTGGGTGCAGGGAATAGGAGTGTAGGGTATAGGGTGCAGGGAATGTAGGGTGGAGAGCAGAGGTTGGCAGGAATTCAAGCTGCAGAGGGATCATTAAGGCATTCATACAAACGTAATTAACATCCATTAATGAACGTACAAACTCCTTTCATTGAGTCAAACCCAGTCAGAATAAGTTACATCAACTCAACAGGTAATCAAACAATTGCTTGTCTTTCCTTTTTGTCTGCTTTGCAATGGAAGACATGGATCTGGTTGGCTGGGTGGGTTCTCTCCTATCAGTTAGCCCAATGGTGAGAAGATGAGATGTGATGAGGCTGAGAACAGCACATGGTAAGTTGGAGAAAGGTGGGGTTTCTGGATGAAGTTTGCTAAGGTTCTCCGCATTAACACTATCAATGGTGCTAACACAAGAAAGAAGAAAAGACTGCCTGTCGGCTGCAGTAGGGAGTGTAGTTCAGACCATAACTATAAGTAAAGGGTAGTACTGTAGTACAGACCATAACTAAAGGGTAGTACTGTAATACAGACCATAACTATTACTAAAGGGTAATACTGTAGTACAGACCATAACTACTACTAAAGGGTAGTACTGTAGTACAGACCATAACTAAAGGGTAGTACTGTAGTACAGACCATAACTATTACTAAAGGGTAATACTGTAGTACAGACCATAACTACTACTAAAGGGTAGTAGTACAGACCATAACTACTACTAAAGGGTAGTAGTACAGACCATAACTACTACTAAAGGGTAGTACTGTAGTACAGACCATAACTATTACTAAAGGGTAGTACTGTAGTACAGACCATAACTAATACTAAAGGGTAGTACTGTAGTACAGACCATAACTACTACTAAAGGGTAGTACTGTAGTACAGACCATAACTACTACTAAAGGGTAGTACTGTAGTACAGACCATAACTACTACTAAAGGGTAGTACTGTAGTACAGACCATAACTACTACTAAAGGGTAGTACTGTAGTACAGACCATAACTATTACTAAAGGGTAGTACTGTAGTTCAGACCATAACTACTACTAAAGGGTAGTACTGTAGTACAGACCATAACTAAAGGGTAGTACTGTAGTACAGACCATAACTATTACTAAAGGGTAGCACTGTAGTACAGACCATAACTAAAGGGTAGTACAGACCATAACTAAAGGGTAGTACTGTAGTACAGACCATAACTAAAGGGTAGTACTGTAGTACAGACCATAACTAAAGGGTAGTACTGTAGTACAGACCATAAGTAAAGGGTAGTACTGTAGTACAGACCATAAGTAAAGGGTAGTACTGTAGTACAGACCATAAGTAAAGGGTAGTACTGAAGTACAGATCATAACTAAAGGGTAGTACTGTAGTACAGACCATAACTATTACAAAAGGGTAGTATTGTAGTACAGACCATAACTAAAGGGTAGTACTGTAGTACAGACCATAACTATCACTAAAGGGTAGTACTGTAGTACAGACCATAACTATAAAGGGTAGTACTGTAGTACAGACCATAACTATTACTAAAGGGTAGTACAGACCATAACTATAAGTAAAGGGTAGTACTGTAGTACAGACCATAACTATTACTAAAGGGTATTACTGTAGTACAGACCGTAACTAAAGGGTAGTACTGTAGTACAGACCATAACTAAAGGGTAGTACTGAAGTACAGATCATAACTATTACTAAATGGTAGTACTGTAGTACAGACCATAACTATTACTAAAGGGTAGTACTGTAGTACAGACCATAACAAAAGGGTAGTACTGTAGTACAGACCATAACTAATACTAAAGGGTAGTACTGTAGTACAGACCATAACTATTACTAAAGGGTAGTATTGTAGTACAGACCATAACTAAAGGGTAGTACTGTAGTACAGACCATAACTATTACTAAAGGGTAGTACTGTAGTACAGACCATAACTAAAGGGTAGTACTGAAGTACAGACCATAACTAATACTAAAGGGTAGTACTGTAGTACAGACCATAACTATAAGTAAAGGGTAGTACTATAGTACAGACCATAACTATAAGTAAAGGGTAGTACTGTAGTACAGACCATAACTAATAGGACTGTTTTGATTTCACATTTCTTGTTTTGTTAGTTTGTTCATGTGTACCTTAGGGTAGTACTGTAGTACAGACCATAACTATAAGTAAAGGGTAGTACTATAGTACAGACCATAACTATAAGTAAAGGGTAGTACTGTAGTACAGATCATAACTATTACTAAAGGGTATTACTGTAGTACAGACCATAACTACTACTAAAGGGTAGTACTGAAGTACAGACCATAACTATTACTAAAGGGTAGTACTGTAGTACAGACCATAACTATTACTAAAGGGTAGTACTGAAGTACAGACCATAACTATTACTAAAGGGTAGTACTGAAGTACAGACCATAACTACTACTAAAGGGTAGTACTGTAGTACAGACCATAACTAATACTAAAGGGTAGTACTGTAGTACAGACCATAACTATTACTAAAGGGTAGTACTGTAGTACAGACCATAACTAAAGGGTAGTACAGACCATAACTACTACTAAAGGGTAGTACTGTAGTACAGACCATAACTACTACTAAAGGGTAGTACTGTAGTTCAGACCATAACTAATACTAAAGGGTAGTACTGTAGTACAGACCATAACTATTACTAAATGGTAGTACTGTAGTACAGACCATAACTATTACTAAAGGGTAGTACTGTAGTACAGACCATAACAAAAGGGTAGTACTGTAGTACAGACCATAACTAATACTAAAGGGTAGTACTGTAGTACAGACCATAACTATTACTAAAGGGTAGTATTGTAGTACAGACCATAACTAAAGGGTAGTACTGTAGTACAGACCATAACTATAACTAAAGGGTAGTACTGTAGTCAGACCATAACTAAAGGGTAGTACAGACCATAATTAAAGGGTAGTACTGTAGTACAGACCATAACTAAAGGGTAGTAGTACAGACCATAACTAAAGGGTAGTACTGTAGTAGACCATAACTAAAGGGTAGTACTGTAGTACATACCATAACTAAAGGGTAGTACTGTAGTACAGACCATAATCATAACTACAGGGTAGTACTGTAGTACAGACCATAACTAAAGGGTAGTACTGTAGTACAGACCATAACTAAAGGGTAGTACTGTAGTACAGACCATAACTAAAGGGTAGTACTGTAGTACAGACCATAACTAAAGGGTAGTACTGTAGTACAGACCATAACTAAAGGGTAGTACTGTAGTACAGACCATAACTAAAGGGTAGTACTGTAGTACAGACCATAACTAAAGGGTAGTACTGTAGTACAGACCATAACTAAAGGGTAGTACTGTAGTACAGACCACATTAACATTCCAATCATTCAAGAACTTCAGAAGTATAGCCTGTACGGTTTAAATCAGGGTGATTATTAGATGGATGAAGAAACATTAGACGTGATAATATTATGATTAGATGTTGTCCTGAGTGGAGAGTATGGGGCCATAGTGGAAATGGATCAGTGTGGAGGACCAAGTAGCAAATATTTCACCTTGGCATTATATATAGACATCTACTACACTTTAGAACAGTCGTCTCCAGCCCTGTTCCTAGAGAACTACTCTCCTGTAGGTTTTCACTCCAACCATAATCACATCTGATTCTAACAATTAGATGGTTGAGAAGATGCGCCAGGTTAGTTCCAACTGGGATTGGGGTGAAAACTCAGGAACAGAGCTCCGTTCTAGACTGTACCAGTCTTATAGCTCAACCTGCTTTACGGAGCCATTACTGTTGCTATAGGTGATAATAATAATAATCAACATGGTTTATAGACGGGGTCAGATGTTTAAGGCTCTGCCTCCACACGGTCTGTCTGTGGTTAAAATAAAAACTAGATACATGACTTTAATGCATGAGGAAGGGAATGTACAGTCGTGGCCAAAAGTTGAGAATGACACAAATATTAACTTCCACAAAGTTTGCTGTTTCAGTGTCTTTAGATATTTTTGTCAGATGTTACTATGGAATACTGAAGTATAATTACAAGCTTTTCATAAGTGTCAAAGGCTTTTATTGACAATTACATGAAGTTGATGCAGAGAGTCAATATTTGCAGTGTTGACCCTTCTTTTTCAAGGCCTCTGAAATCCACCCTGGCATGCTGTCAATTAACTTCTGGGCCACATCCTGACTGATGGCAGCCCATTCTTGCATAATCAATGATTGTAGTTTGTCAGAATTTGTGGGTTTTTGTTTGTCCACCCGCCTCTTGGCGATTGACCACAAGTTCTCAATGGGATTAAGGTCTGGGGAGTTTCCTGGCCATGGACCCAAAACAGTGACGTTTTGTTCCCAGAGTCACTCAGTTATCACGTTTGCCTTATGACAAGGTGCTTCATCATGCTGGAAAAGGCATTGTTCGTCACCAAACTGTTCCTGGATGGTTGGGAGAAGTTGTTCTCGGAGGATGTGTTGGTACCATTCTTGATTCAAAGCTGTGTTCTTAGGCAAAATTGTGAGTGAGCCCACTCCCTTGGTTTCTTCACAACAATTGAACCGCTCTCCTTCAAGTTCTTTATGATCCGATAAATGGTTGATTTAGGTGCAATCTTACTGGCAGCAATATCCTTGCCTGTAAAGCCCTTTTTATGCAAAGCAATGCTGATGGCACATGTTTCCTTGCAGGTAACCATGGTTGACAAAGGAAGAACAATGATTCCAAGCACCACCCTCCTTTTGAAGCTTCCAGTCTGTTATTCAAACTCAATCAGCATGACAGAGTGATCTCCAGCCTTGTCAACACTCACACCTGTGTTAACGAGAGAATCCCTGACATGATGTCAGCTGGTCCTTTTGTGGCAGGGCTGAAACTCAAAGGAAATGTTTTTTTGGGGATTCAGTTCATTTGCATGGCAAAGAGGGACTTTGCAATTAATTGCAATCAATCTGATCACTCTTCATAACATTCTGGAGTATATGCAAATTGTCATCATACAAACTGAGGCATCAGACTGTAAAAATTAATATTTGTGTCATTCTCAAAACTTTTGGCCACGACTGTACAGAATGCCATTAGATACATGTATCCATAATTATGTGATGATTCATCATCAGTGGTCATTGGTCTACAATTATCTATAAATGGGGCCAATTTAAAAAAAATAAAAAAGGATAAAATGCCAGAAAGGAGAAAAGGCTCCCAATCAGAAGATAAGAGATAAATCACATGACAGGAAGTAGGAAGTGAAGGAGAAAGAAGACAAAGGAAGAAGCGTTACACACAAAGAGCCAAGCAGGGCGTACTCAGAAAACGGGTCCTTCTGCCACCACCTGGTTTGATGGTCACTCTCTCCGACCCACAGCTGAACGTAACACAGCCTGTGGTACAAAAAGCCTGGAGAGAGGGGGTGGTGGAAAGAGCAAAGAGAGAGAGGGGAGAGAAAGAGAGAGAGAGAGGATGGAGAGAGAGAGAGGGGAGGTGGAGAGAGAGAGAGAGATGGAGAGAAGAGAGAGAGAGAGGGGTGGAGAGAGAGAGAGAGAGGTGGAGAGAGAGAGAGAGAGAGAGGTGGAGAGAGAGGAGAGAGAGAGGTGGAGAGAGAGAGAGAGAGAGAGGTGGAGAGAGAGAGTGGAGAGAGAGAGAGAGAGAGAGGTGGAGAGAGAGAGAGAGAGAGAGAGAGAGAGAGAGAGAGAGAGAGAGAGAGAGAGAGAGAGAGAGAGAGAGAGAGGGGTGTATGGAGATAGAAAGAGGAGAGAGGAAGAAAGAGAGGTACACATACACACAGTAAGAATGGAACAGTAAGTACACTGAGCAACAGAGAGGGAGATGGAGAGAATGGAGAGGGATGGAGGAGAGGATAGAGCTGCACTGGGAGCAATAGCACCCCCTGTAGCGTGGGAGGAATAGGAGCGGCCCCATCCCGACAGTAATGGAGCTTCCACTGAGTGTGTGGAAGAAAGGCTAGCTTGAGACAACAGAGGTGCCCAAATCAACAGTCCAATTGAAATACCAAACATGCACCACTGTCTTGAGCCAGAGCAATAGTGTTCGCCGACTGAATGTAGATTTTATTTTAATCCTAAGCCTTCCCAACACTACAGTCCAGTGCCACTGTCTGTATCAGAGCAAAATGGCTCTGTCAAACATTCCTCTACTGTACCAACTCTAGTGGACAAGACAGGACAAGACAGAGCAACACCCAAATAGAGACCATTACGACAGACAGACTTTTTGGGGATGGTATCCAGAGGAGGATGGGGACACTACTAATTCCCATCCCTATGTGATGGTGGTATGGGGAGGGGTGGTGGTGGTATGGGGAGGGGTGGTGGTGATATGGGGAGGGGTGGTGGTGGTATGGGGAGGCGTGGTGGTGGTATGGGGAGGCGTGGTGGTGGTATGGGGAGGGGTGGTGGTGGTGGGGAGGGGTGGTGGTGATGGGGAGGGGTGGTGGTGGTATGGGGAGGGGTGGTGGTGGTATGGGGAGGCGTGGTGGTGGTATGGGGAGGCGTGGTGGTGGTATGGGGAGGCGTGGTGGTGGTATGGGGAGGCGTGGTGGTGGTATGGGGAGGCATGGTGGTGGTATGGGGAGGGGTGGTGGTGATGGGGAGGGGTGGTGGTGATATGGGGAGGGGTGGTGGTGGTATGGGGAGGCGTGGTGGTGGTATGGGGAGGCGTGGTGGTGGTATGGGGAGGCGTGGTGGTGGTATGGGGAGGCGTGGTGGTGGTATGGGGAGGCGTGGTGGTGGTATGGGGAGGCGTGGTGGTGGTATGGGGAGGGGTGGTGGTGATATGGGGAGGGGTGGTGGTGGTATGGGGAGGCGTGGTGGTGGTATGGGGAGGCGTGGTGGTGGTATGGGGAGGCGTGGTGGTGGTATGGGGAGGCGTGGTGGTGGTATGGGGAGGCGTGGTGGTGGTATGGGGAGGCGTGGTGGTGGTATGGGGAGGGGTGGTGGTATGGGGAGGGGTGGTGGTATGGGTGGGGGTGATGGTATGGGTGGGGGTGATGGTATGGGTGGGGGAGGGGGTGGTGGTATGGGGAGGGGGTGGAAGATGAACTTTTCCTCAACAGACAAGGCAAATGAGGCCTACTGGAGGCAGATGGAAGGACGAATGGGACGGAGGCAGTAGGGCGCTGTGTGGGGCCTACCTTGGGTGGGGGCACAGAGACTGGGCACGGACAGCGTAGCTTCGCTGGTGTAGGCAGAGCACAGGTTTTCACTGGAGGGGCCGAGATGCTTGAGGGGCCGGGGTCGGCTCCCCGAGGCAGGGTGGAGGTTGGGGTCGGGGAGACCCCCAGGGGCCAGGAGGAGAGCCTGGTAGGGTGGGTACACTGAGGGGGCGCTCTGTGCAGATAAAGTGCTGCCTGAAGTTGACACACACAGACACCATACACACAGAGGAGGAGAACAGGGGAGGGAGGAGGACAGGTCAGGGGAACAGCCTCCAAAAGTGCAGACACGCACACAGTGACTCTCACACATAGTGTAGGTAGGTAGGTAGGTAGGTAGGTAGGTAGGGTGCAGGTCCCACAACCACAGTGTAGGTAGGTAGGTAGGGTGCAGAGTGCTGGGTTTCATCATAAACAATACAGCTAGTTCACTGTATGGTTTAAAAGTGAAGGAAGGAGAGAAGAGAAGACTGGTTTGCCACAAGTAGTCCTGTGAAGAAGAGAAAGCGAGTGCAGTACAGTAACAAAGTCCCTGCTGTAACACACTGGCTCTGCCAATACCCTCTACTGAGGAGGACCAGAGGTCAGGACCTGACTATAGTGGGCTCTAACAGAGATGGTGGATAAATGAAGATAACTTATTCCGGCCGTTTACCATTGAAAGAAAATATATATCTCCCATAGACACCAATGCGATAGCAGCTGGGTCTGGTCTACTAAGTTAATTGACTTCCATTGAACCAGAAACAAACAGCGAGTGGGGTGTCTCACTTCCTTTTCCATCTCTGGCTCTAACACACTTGAGGTCAAGGGCTTCAAGGGGGTTCTTGCTGATAGGACCAGTTCAGACAGAGGTCAGGGGTTAGTAGTACCTGGTTGCAGGGGGCTCTTGCTGCCCTGGGAGGAGCTGCAGCGGCTGGACTTGCTGCTCTTGCTTTTGGTGGGTCGTCTCCTGCGACCGGCCAGGGCTACAGCTGGAGGGAGCACCACGGCTGGAGGCACCTTGCCCAGCCTGGCGAACAGGGAGTCAATCTCATCCTTCTGCTTGGTGTGCAGGGCCTGGATCTCCTTCATGTGCCTGGAGAGGAGAGGAGAGGGAGCTGAATAGCCAAAAATCTTCCCCAAATCCAATCAGTCTAATAGCACAGAAACATTTCAGGTGAAGGTAGACATCTGGGGGTTTTAGGAATGGAAACATAAGCACTTAAATGTGACTAAAACCCACTAAAGCAGAAGAGAGAGAAACAGGGTAAACCGACTAAAGCAGAAGGGAGGAGAGAGAAACAGGGTAAACCGACTAAAGCAGAAGAGAGAGAAACAGGGTAAACCGACTAAAGCAGAAGGGAGGAGAGAGAAACAGGGTAAACCGACTAAAGCAGAAGAGAGAGAAACAGGGTAAACCTACTAAAGCAGAAGAGAGAGAAACAGGGTAAACCGACTAAAGCAGAAGAGAGAGAAACAGGGTAAACCGACTAAAGCAGAAGGGAGGAGAGAGAAACAGGGTAAACCGACTAAAGCAGAAGAGAGAGAAACAGGGTAAACCGACTAAAGCAGAAGAGAGAGAAACAGGGTAAACCGACTAAAGCAGAAGAGAGAGAAACAGGGTAAACCTACTAAAGCAGAAGAGAGAGAAACAGGGTAAACCGACTAAAGCAGAAGAGAGAGAAACAGGGTAAACCGACTAAAGCAGAAGAGAGAGAAACAGGGTAAACCGACTAAAGCAGAAGAGAGAGAAACAGGGTAAACCGACTAAAGCAGAAGAGAGAGAAACAGGGTAAACCGACTAAAGCAGAAGAGAGAGAAACAGGGTAAACCGACTAAAGCAGAATAGAGAGAAACAGGGTAAACCGACTAAAGCAGAATAGAGAGAAACAGGGTAAACCTACTAAAGCAGAATAGAGAGAAACAGGGTAAACCGACTAAAGCAGAAGAGAGAGAAACAGGGTAAACCTACTAAAGCAGAATAGAGAGAAACAGGGTAAACCGACTAAAGCAGAAGAGAGAGAAACAGGGTAAACCTACTAAAGCAGAATAGAGAGAAACAGGGTAAACCGACTAAAGCAGAATAGAGAGAAACAGGGTAAACCGACTAAAGCAGAAGAGAGAGAAACAGGGTAAACCGACTAAAGCAGAAGAGAGAGAAACAGGGTAAACCTACTAAAGCAGAAGAGAGAGAAACAGGGTAAACCGACTAAAGCAGAAGAGAGAGAAACAGGGTAAACCGACTAAAGCAGAAGAGAGAGAAACAGGGTAAACCGACTAAAGCAGAAGAGAGAGAAACAGGGTAAACCCACTAAAGCAGAAGAGAAGAGAGAGAAACAGGGTAAACCGACTAAAGCAGAAGAGAGAGAAACAGGGTAAACCTACTAAAGCAGAAGAGAGGAGAGAGAAACAGGGTAAACCTACTAAAGCAGAAGAGAGGAGAGAGAAACAGGGTAAACCGACTAAAGCAGAAGAGAGAGAAACAGGGTAAACCTACTAAAGCAGAAGAGAGAGAAACAGGGTAAACCGACTAAAGCAGAAGAGAGAGAAACAGGGTAAACCGACTAAAGCAGAAGAGAGAGAAACAGGGTAAACCCACTAAAGCAGAAGACCAGGAGAGAGAAACAGGGTAAACCTACTAAAGCAGAAGAGAGAGAAACAGGGTAAACCCACTAAAGCAGAAGAGAGAGAAACAGGGTAAACCCACTAAAGCAGAAGAGAGAGAAACAGGGTAAACCCACTAAAGCAGAAGAGAGAGAAACAGGGTAAACCCACTAAAGCAGAAGAGAGAGAAACAGGGTAAACCCACTAAAGCAGAAGAGAGAGAAACAGGGTAAACCCACTAAAGCAGAAGGGAGGAGAGAGAAACAGGGTAAACCTACTAAAGCAGAAGAGAGAGAAACAGGGTAAACCGACTAAAGCAGAAGAGAGAGAAACAGGGTAAACCCACTAAAGCAGAAGAGAGAGAAACAGGGTAAACCCACTAAAGCAGAAGAGAGAGAAACAGGGTAAACCTACTAAAGCAGAAGAGAGAGAAACAGGGTAAACCTACTAAAGCAGAAGAGAGAGAAAACAGGGTAAACCTACTAAAGCAGAAGAGAGAGAAACAGGGTAAACCCACTAAAGCAGAAGAGAGAGAAACAGGGTAAACCCACTAAAGCAGAAGAGAGGAGAGAGAAACAGGGTAAACCTACTAAAGCAGAAGAGAGGAGAGAGAAACAGGGTAAACCCACTAAATCAGAAGAGAGGAGAGAGAAACAGGGTAAACCTACTTTTCCCGTAACCGGTTGACCTCCCTCTTCAAGTCCTCGTCCTCAAACTCAGAGTCGTTATCAGAGCTCATGTAGGAGTTGTTGAGGCTGGGCAGGGAGCTCTGTTTGTCCTCTGGGCTGAGGAGCATGGTGGCCGAGCCAGGATCAATACTAGGCCCGTTAGTCTGGGAAGCGGGTGTTTGCTCCAACCCAGCCTCGGCTGCCTCATCCTGGGCTCGGCTCACTGAGAAGCGGCCCACCCTGGCATCCGGTGCGTTGGTGGTGACCTGGAAGCGGCCAATGGTGGTGGGCTGAGGGGAGGCGGTCCGGTGGGGGAGGGAGGGCAGGCCGTCCACAACATCTCCCCCACCAGTCTTACCTCCGTGGAGAGGGGAGGAGACATTGTGCAGTGTGTTCTCCGGGCTGGAGAAAGAGGAGGAGGAAGAGGAGGTGGAGGAGGATTTTGTGGGGCTCCCTCCCTCGATTTTGTGGGGACCCTGGTCTGCAGCCACAGAGACCTGGGGAGGGGGACAAGTGATGGAGAGAGATTATGAAAAGACAGAATTTAAAGGCCCAGATCAGCCATAAGGACCATCACTACAATCATAGAAAACTATTCTGAAGAGAGATGGATGAAGAACATAGAGACTGCAGACTCTGACCACCAGACAGACAGAGCTGGAATATTCCAATCAGGTAAATAGAGCTGGAAAGGTACATCTAGAATTCCATACCTGGAATCGTCCCATTTGGAATCCTCCAGCAATAGGCGACATGATTGGTTCCCCTTCCAGAGAGAAAGGCACTGAAACGACCAATGAGACATCATCACGTTACAATGCAACAGTCGGCAAAACATCCTAAAAGAAAAGGACAACACACTAACAGGTAGCACGACCATGTCTAAATGGGAGGAAGGATAGATGTTGAAGTACACACCTGGCTGGTCACCTGCAGGCATCCCAGTGAGGGAGGACTATGGTACAGGGGGAGAACACAGTGTGACTGTCCTGTCTAGAGTCACACCAACAAACATTCCACATACCACCACATGAGCTGTACAGGAGCATGACAGTGATGACAGTATGAGACAGAGCAGACTAATAACGGCTACAAAACTACAAAATACAGATTCGAAGAAATAGTACTCAGACTTTTTCAAAGGTCAAAAACACACAACTAAATGTGACATTTCAACAACTAATAAATACATTGTCATTCGTCCTGAAGGGGGCGTGTGTGTGTGTGGTTATGGTACCTGTGTGGTGACACAGCTGACCGTCTCTGGGCTCAGGGCCCTCCTCAGCTGGGCATCCAGGTCTTCCAGAGGCTGCTGGGACTAGTGGGCAAACAACAAGTCGTTATAGACCATAGTCAAACAGACGGCAACACATCCTCACACGCTCAGAACACATCAAACTAATTGGTCTCTAGACATGAATTACTGTTGAATTTCATCTAGCAAAATGTTATGAATCACAGCAAATGTTTAGCTTTCATTTTTCCATAAAATATTTGAAAAGACTGAAAGATTTAGGTAAAATCCTAGATTGGGTTTAATTTAGTCAAAAACGGTCTTCAAGCCAAGGTATCCAGGTGACGTTCAAAATCAATATATTAAAAGGACATTTCCCCCTTTCTCAACTTCATATCCCTCATCTCCAGCACCACCCCTTTCTCAACTTCATATCCCTCATCTCCAGCACCACCCCTTTCTCAACTTCATATCCCTCATCTCCAGCACCACCCCTTTCTCAACTTCATATCCCTCATCTCCAGCACCACCCCTTTCTCAACTTCATATCCCTCATCTCCAGCACCACCCCTTTCTCAACTTCATATCCCTCATCTCCAGCACCACCCCTTTCTCAACTTCATATTCATCATCTCCAGCACCACCCCTTTCTCAACTTCATATCCCTCATCTCCAGCACCACCCCTTTCTCAACTTCATATCCCTCATCTCCAGCACCACCCCTTTCTCAACTTCATATTCCTCATCTCCAGCACCACCCCTTTCTCAACTTCATATCCCTCATCTCCAGCACCACCCCTTTCTCAACTTCATATCCCTCATCTCCAGCACCACCCCTTTCTCAACTTCATATCCCTCATCTCCAGCACCACCCCTTTCTCAACTTCATATTCCTCATCTCCAGCACCACCCCTTCCTCAACTTCATATCCCTCATCTCCAGCACCACCCCTTTCTCAACTTCATATTCCTCATCTCCAGCACCACCCCTTCCTCAACTTCATATCCCTCATCTCCAGCACCACCCCTTTCTCAACTTCATATTCCTCATCTCCAGCACCACCCCTTTCTCAACTTCATATTCCTCATCCAGCACCACCCCCTTCTCAACTTCATATCCCTCATCTCCAGCACCACCCCTTCCTCAACTTCATATTCCTCATCTCCAGCACCACCGCTTTCTCAAATTCATATTCCTCATCCAGCACCACCCCTTTCTCAACTTTATATTCCTCATCTCCAGCTCCACCCCTTTCTCAACTTCATAACCCTCATCTCCAGCACCACCCCTTTCTCAACTTCATATTCCTCATCTCCAGCACCATCCCAAAATTGCACATTTCTGTAGTCAGAAAGATCGTTTCCAGTGACATCAACCAATTAGTACACAATTAATTGGAAATTGGCAATACTTCCTCATAATTGGTTAAAATCACGATGCACATCGATGATGTCACTGGAAACATTTATCTTCCTCCATCTTTTTTTTTTTTACTACAAAAAATAGAAACGTGACATTTTCACATATGTTGATGTTGGGGTGGTGCTGGAGATGATGAATATGAAGTTGAGAAAGGGGTGGTGCTGGAGATGAGGGATATGAAGTTGAGAAATATCCCTTTAAAGAATTTCACATCAGAACCATTAGAGCCACAGGAGGCAGATGCAGTCGCTTTCTCAAGATCAAATCACCTCAGACCAGAGCAGAGCTTTGAACGGAAAATGACACATAATTCTTACAGATGAAAGAAAATAATGAACCTCTCTTCCTCACCAATAACAATGCTCTGGTTTGCTTGGTTTGTTCTATTTTTAGATTTGAACGTTCACACTGTGGACAACAGTGTCTGACTGGGTATAAACCAAACTGTAATCTCCACTAGCCTGGGGGAGCCTGTCTTCTCGTCTTTCCTATTTATTCCCTAGTTGATTTAAAAAGAAAATAAAGAATGCGCTGTGGGAGAGAAAAACTCTGTCTGGATGTAATATTTTGCTTGTGGCGAGTCTTCTCTTTCTTCGTGGAAGAAAACTATTAAAATATTGTGCTGACAAAAACCACAATGACAAATGAAGATGAGTGATGTTGATCTCCCCAGCCTCCCTAACGGTCTGTCTGGAGAAAGACTGAGGGAGGAGAGAGAGGAAGGAGAAGGACAGAAAGAGAAAAGAGGGAGAGAGGGGAGCGGGTGAGATAGAGGGAGAGACAGGGGTGAGAGAGGGTCAAAGAAAGAGAGTGGGATAGAGGTGCAGGAGAAAGAGGGAGACAAGAGAGACTTCGACAGAGCGAGAGAGAGAGAGAATCAGATAAT
Source organism: Oncorhynchus keta (assembly GCF_023373465.1). Classification (NCBI taxonomy): domain Eukaryota; kingdom Metazoa; phylum Chordata; class Actinopteri; order Salmoniformes; family Salmonidae; genus Oncorhynchus; species Oncorhynchus keta. The sequence goes on along the minus strand of NW_026280936.1, from coordinate 278,861 downwards.
GAGGAACAGAAGTGGTTAATGAGAGTCACAGGTCATCATGCTGCTCCGCCAACACAGAGAGAACCAGAGACAGAGATGTCTTCTTCAGACACTGAACAGATTGAGCCTGATCTGATCTTCATGCGTCGCAAGTTTTAACACAGGAGACAAATGATGGGAGGAGGGAGATGGAGGGATGAAAGAGAGGGAGAGAGAGAGAGGGGGGGGGGTGCAGATAGAGGGATGATGGAGGGATCTTAACATCACTTAGGAGAGAGAAAGAGAGAGAGGGGGTGCAGATAGAGGGATCTTAACATCACTTAGGAGAGAGAAAGAGAATAGAGAGGAGGGGGAGATGCAGATAGAGGGATCTTAACATCACTTAGAGAGAGAAAGAGAGAGAGAGAGGGGGGGTGCAGATAGAGGGATCTTAACATCACTTAGAGAGAAAGAGAGAGAGAGAGAGGGGGGTGCAGATAGAGGGATCTTAACATCACTTAGGAGAGAAAGAGAGAGAGAGAGGGGGGGTGCAGATAGAGGGATCTTAACATCACTTAGGAGAGAAAGAGAGAGAGAGGGTGCAGATAGAGGGATGATGGAGGGATCTTAACATCACTTAGGAGAGAAAGAGAGAGAGGGGGGTGCAGATAGAGGGATCTTAACATCACTTAGGAGAGAAAGAGAGAGAGAGAGGGGGGTGCAGATAGAGGGATCTTAACATCACTTAGGAGAGAAAGAGAGAGAGAGGGTGCAGATAGAGGGATGATGGAGGGATCTTAACATCACTTAGGAGAGAAAGAGAGAGGGGGGGTGCAGATAGAGGGATCTTAACATCACTTAGGAGAGAAAGAGAGAGGGGGTGCAGATAGAGGGATCTTAACATCACTTAGGAGAGAAAGAGAGAGAGGGGGTGCAGATAGAGGGATCTTAACATCACTTAGGAGAGAAAGAGAGAGAGGGGGTGCAGATAGAGGGATCTTAACATCACTTAGGAGAGAAAGAGAGAGGGGGGGTGCAGATAGAGGGATCTTAACATCACTTAGGAGAGAAAGAGAGAGAGGGGGTGCAGATAGAGGGATCTTAACATCACTTAGGAGAGAAAGAGAGAGGGGGGGTGCAGATAGAGGGATTTTAACATCACTTAGGAGAGAAAGAGAGAGAGGGGGGTGCAGATAGAGGGATGGATGGAGGGATCTTAACATCACTTAGGAGATAAAGAGAGAGAGAGGGGGGTGCAGATAGAGGGATGATGGAGGGATCTTAACATCACTTAGGAGAGAAAGAGAGAGGGGGTGCAGATAGAGGGATCTTAACATCACTTAGGAGAGAGAGGGGGGTGCAGATAGCGGGATGATGGGAAGATCTTAACATCACTTAGGAGAGAAAGAGAGAGAGAGGGGGTGCAGATAGAGGGATGACGGAGGGATCTTAACATCACTTAGGAGAGAAAGAGAGAGAGAGGGGGTGCAGATAGAGGGATGATGGAGGATCAAAATGGCAGTCAGGAGAAAGAGGGAAAGGCACCTGAGTTAGACAGGGTCCTGGGAAGGGTGCCATGTGGTCTGAGGGAGGAGGGGGGCCAGCCTGAGCCTGATCTGAGCCCACAGGCATCACCTAATAAACAGAGGGATGAAGAGAGGGATGAAACGGAGAGAAGAGGAGAGATAGGAGAACATAATGCACTGCAGCCACATGCAGCTGGAAGGATAGGGGATTCTACCTGCAGCTCTCTGACACTGACTGGGACATTAGACAACAAACAAAGACTGTAGTGTTACTTAAGCAATAAGGCCCGAGGAGGTGTGGTATATGGCCAATATACCAAGCCTAAGGACTATTCTTATGCATGACGCAACGTGGAGTGCCTGGATACAGCCGTTAGCCATGGTATATTGGCCATATAGCACCTTTGGGCTCCTGAGTGGCACAGCGGTCAAAGGCACTGAATCTCAATGCTTGAGGCGTCACTACAGACGCCCTGGTTCGATTCCAGATTGTACCACAAATGGTCGTGATTGGGAGTCCCATAGGGTGGCGCACAATTGGCTCAGCGTCGTCCAGGTTAGGCCAGTGGAGGCAGTCATTGTAAATAAGAATTTGTTCTTAACTGACTTGCCTAGTTCAATAAAGGTTAAATAAATACTAAGGTACCACGAACCTCCAGGGTGCCTAATTGCTATTATAAACTGGGTGGGTCGAGCCCTGAATGCTGATTGGCTGACAGCCGTGGTATATCAGACCGTATACCACGGGTATGACAAAACATTTATTTTTACTCCTCTAAGTACCATTAACATATCTCCTCTAGAAGCTGTTAACCATTAACATATCTCCTCTAGAAGCTGTTAACATATCTCCTCTAGAAGCTGTTAACATATCTCCTCTAGAAGCTGTTAACATATCTCCTCTAGAAGCTGTTAACATATCTCCTCTAGAAGCTGTTAACATATCTCCTCTAGAAGCTGTTAACATATCTCCTCTAGAAGCTGTTAACATATCTCCTCTAGAAGCTGTTAACATATCTCCTCTAGAAGCTGTTAACATATCTCCTCTAGAAGCTGTTAACCATTAACATATCTCCTCTAGAAGCCGTTAACATATCTCCTCTAGAAGCTGTTAACATATCTCCTCTAGAAGCTGTTAACCATTAACATATCTCCTCTAGAATCTGTTAACATATCTCCTCTAGAAGCTGTTAACATATCTCCTCTAGAAGCTGTTAACATATCTCCTCTAGAAGCTGTTAACATATCTCCTCTAGAAGCTGTTAACATATCTCCTCTAGAAGCTGTTAACATATCTCCTCTAGAAGCTGTTAACATATCTCCTCTAGAAGCTGTTAACCATTAACATATCTCCTCTAGAAGCTGTTAACATATCTCCTCTAGAAGCTGTTAACATATCTCCTCTAGAAGCCGTTAACATATCTCCTCTAGAAGCTGTTAACATATCTCCCCTAGAATCTGTTAACATATCTCCTCTAGAAGCTGTTAACATATCTCCTCTAGAAGCTGTTAACATATCTCCTCTAGAAGCTGTTAACATATCTCCTCTAGAAGCTGTTAACATATCTCCTCTAGAAGCTGTTAACATATCTCCCCTAGAATCTGTTAACATATCTCCTCTAGAAGCTGTTAACCATTAACATATCTCCTCTGGAATCTGTTAACATATCTCCTCTAGAAGCTGTTAACATATCTCCTCTAGAAGCTGTTAACATATCTCCTCTAGAAGCTGTTAACATATCTCCTCTAGAAGCCGTTAACATATCTCCTCTAGAAGCTGTTAACCATTAACATATCTCCTCTAGAAGCTGTTAACATATCTCCTCTAGAAGCTGTTAACCATTAACATATCTCCTCTAGAAGCTGTTAACATATCTCCTCTAGAAGCTGTTAACCATTAACATATCTCCTCTAGAAGCTGTTAACATATCTCCTCTAGAAGCTGTTAACCATTAACATATCTCCTCTAGAAGCCGTTAAACATTAACATCTCTCCTCTAGAAGCTGTTAACATATCTCATCTAGAAGCTGTTAACATATCTCCTCTAGAAGCTGTTAACATATCTCCTCTAGAAGCTGTTAACATATCTCCTCTAGAAGCTGTTAACATATCTCCTCTAGAAGCTGTTAACATATCTCCTCTAGAAGCTGTTAACATATCTCCTCTAGAAGCTGTTAACATATCTCCCCTAGAATCTGTTAACATATCTCCTCTAGAAGCTGTAAAAATATCTCCTCTAGAAGCTGTTAACCATTAACATATCTCCTCTAGAAGCTGTTAACATATCTCCTCTAGAAGCTGTTAACATATCTCCTCTAGAAGCCGTTAACATATCTCCTCTAGAAGCTGTTAACCATTAACATATCTCCTCTAGAATCTGTTAACATATCTCCCCTAGAAGCCGTTAACATATCTCCTCTAGAAGCTGTTAACCATTAACATATCTCCTCTAGAAGCTGTTAACATATCTCCTCTAGAAGCTGTTAACCATTAACATATCTCCTCTAGAATCTGTTAACATATCTCCTCTAGAAGCTGTAAAAATATCTCCTCTAGAAGCTGTTAACCATTAACATATCTCCTCTAGAAGCTGTTAACATATCTCCTCTAGAAGCTGTTAAACATTAACATATCTCCTCTAGAAGCTGTTAACATATCTCATCTAGAAGCTGTTAACATATCTCCTCTAGAAGCTGTTAACATATCTCATCTAGAAGCTGTTAACATATCTCCTCTAGAAGCTGTTAACATATCTCCTCTAGAAGCTGTTAACATATCTCCTCTAGAAGCTGTTAACATATCTCCTCTAGAAGCTGTTAACATATCTCATCTAGAAGCTGTTAACATATCTCCTCTAGAAGCTGTTAACATATCTCCTCTAGAAGCTGTTAACATATCTCCTCTAGAAGCTGTTAACATATCTCCTCTAGAAGCTGTTAACATATCTCCTCTAGAAGCTGTTAACATATCTCCTCTAGAAGCTGTTAACCATTAACATATCTCCTCTAGAAGCTGTTAACATATCTCCTCTAGAAGCTGTTAACATATCTCCTCTAGAAGCTGTTAACATATCTCCTCTAGAAGCTGTTAACATATCTCCCCTAGAAGCTGTTAACATATCTCCTCTGGAATCTGTTAACATATCTCCTCTAGAAGCTGTTAACCATTAACATATCTCCTCTGGAATCTGTTAACATATCTCCTCTAGAAGCTGTTAACATATCTCCTCTAGAAGCTGTTAACATATCTCCTCTAGAAGCCGTTAACATATCTCCTCTAGAAGCCGTTAACATATCTCCTCTAGAAGCCGTTAACATATCTCCTCTAGAAGCTGTTAACATATCTCCTCTAGAAGCTGTTAACCATTAACATATCTCCTCTAGAAGCTGTTAACATATCTCCTCTAGAAGCTGTTAACATATCTCCTCTAGAAGCTGTTAACCATTAACATATCTCCTCTAGAAGCTGTTAACATATCTCCTCTAGAAGCTGTTAACATATCTCCTCTAGAAGCTGTTAACCATTAACATATCTCCTCTAGAAGCTGTTAACATATCTCCTCTAGAAGCTGTTAACCATTAACATATCTCCTCTAGAAGCTGTTAACATATCTCCTCTAGAAGCTGTTAACCATTAACATATCTCCTCTAGAAGCTGTTAACCATTAACATATCTCCTCTAGAAGCCGTTAACATATCTCCTCTAGAAGCTGTTAACATATCTCCTCTAGAAGCTGTTAACATATCTCCTCTAGAAGCTGTTAACATATCTCCTCTAGAAGCTGTTAACATATCTCCTCTAGAAGCTGTTAACATATCTCCTCTAGAAGCTGTTAACATATCTCCTCTAGAAGCTGTTAACATATCTCCTCTAGAAGCCGTTAACATATCTCCTCTAGAAGCCGTTAACATATCTCCTCTAGAAGCCGTTAACATATCTCCTCTAGAAGCCGTTAACATATCTCCTCTAGAAGCTGTTAACATATCTCCTCTAGAAGCTGTTAACATATCTCCTCTAGAAGCCGTTAACATATCTCCTCTAGAAGCCGTTAACATATCTCCTCTAGAAGCTGTTAACATATCTCCTCTAGAAGCTGTTAACATATCTCCTCTAGAAGCTGTTAACATATCTCCTCTAGAAGCTGTTAACATATCTCCTCTAGAAGCTGTTAACATATCTCCTCTAGAAGCTGTTAACCATTAACATATCTCCTCTAGAAGCTGTTAACATATCTCCTCTAGAAGCTGTTAACCATTAACATATCTCCTCTAGAAGCCGTTAACATATCTCCTCTAGAAGCTGTTAACATATCTCCTCTAGAAGCTGTTAACATATCTCCTCTAGAAGCTGTTAACATATCTCCTCTAGAAGCTGTTAACATATCTCCTCTAGAAGCTGTTAACATATCTCCTCTAGAAGCTGTTAACATATCTCCTCTAGAAGCTGTTAACATATCTCCTCTAGAAGCTGTTAACATATCTCCTCTAGAAGCTGTTAACATATCTCCTCTAGAAGCTGTTAACCATTAACATATCTCCTCTAGAAGCTGTTAACATATCTCCCCTAGAAGCTGTTAACATATCTCCTCTGGAATCTGTTAACATATCTCCTCTAGAAGCTGTTAACCATTAACATATCTCCTCTGGAATCTGTTAACATATCTCCTCTAGAAGCTGTTAACATATCTCCTCTAGAAGCTGTTAACATATCTCCTCTAGAATCTGTTAACATATCTCCCCTAGAATCTGTTAACATATCTCCTCTAGAAGCTGTTAACATATCTCCTCTAGAAGCTGTTAACATATCTCCTCTAGAAGCTGTTAACCATTAACATATCTCCTCTAGAAGCTGTTAACATATCTCCTCTAGAAGCTGTTAACCATTAACATATCTCCTCTAGAAGCTGTTAACCATTAACATATCTCCTCTAGAAGCTGTTAACATATCTCCTCTAGAAGCTGTTAACATATCTCCTCTAGAAGCTGTTAACCATTAACATATCTCCTCTAGAAGCTGTTAACATATCTCCTCTAGAAGCTGTTAACCATTAACATATCTCCTCTAGAAGCTGTTAACATATCTCCTCTAGAAGCTGTTAACATATCTCCTCTAGAAGCTGTTAACCATTAACATATCTCCTCTAGAAGCCGTTAAACATTAACATATCTCCTCTAGAAGCTGTTAACATATCTCATCTAGAAGCTGTTAACCATTAACATATCTCCTCTAGAAGCTGTTAACATATCTCCTCTAGAAGCTGTTAACATATCTCCTCTAGAAGCTGTTAACATATCTCCTCTAGAAGCTGTTAACATATCTCCTCTAGAAGCTGTTAACATATCTCCTCTAGAAGCCGTTAACATATCTCCTCTAGAAGCCGTTAACATATCTCCTCTAGAAGCCGTTAACATATCTCCTCTAGAAGCCGTTAACATATCTCCTCTAGAAGCTGTTAACATATCTCCTCTAGAAGCTGTTAACATATCTCCTCTAGAAGCCGTTAACATATCTCCTCTAGAAGCCGTTAACATATCTCCTCTAGAAGCTGTTAACATATCTCCTCTAGAAGCTGTTAACATATCTCCTCTAGAAGCTGTTAACATATCTCCTCTAGAAGCTGTTAACATATCTCCTCTAGAAGCTGTTAACATATCTCCTCTAGAAGCTGTTAACCATTAACATATCTCCTCTAGAAGCTGTTAACATATCTCCTCTAGAAGCTGTTAACCATTAACATATCTCCTCTAGAAGCCGTTAACATATCTCCTCTAGAAGCTGTTAACATATCTCCTCTAGAAGCTGTTAACATATCTCCTCTAGAAGCTGTTAACATATCTCCTCTAGAAGCTGTTAACATATCTCCTCTAGAAGCTGTTAACATATCTCCTCTAGAAGCTGTTAACATATCTCCTCTAGAAGCTGTTAACATATCTCCTCTAGAATCTGTTAACATATCTCCTCTAGAATCTGTTAACATATCTCCTCTAGAAGCCGTTAACATATCTCCTCTAGAAGCTGTTAACATATCTCCTCTAGAAGCTGTTAACATATCTCCTCTAGAAGCTGTTAACATATCTCCTCTAGAAGCTGTGTTTGACAAAACCCTAGAAATGACACCATAACTACAGTGGAGGGTTTTAACAACTATATGGTGCGCTACCTGATATCTAGGGGGGATGGACACAGTATAGAATAGAGTTGTTGCCATGCAACAGAAAGCAGAGCAAATGTTCATTCAACAAAATGTTAGGAGACAAAAGCAGTTGATCAAGGAGGTTAACAAAGGCTGTTAAAGGTGGAGTTGGCACAATCACATGTCAATCATTTGATTTGATGTATTTAACTAGGCAATAACTGTGTATGTCAACTATGTAATAATGATGTATAATTCTCCAAAAGACTACAAATACAAAATTACACAAACTTACCTTACACAGAGGTGTCATAAAAATCTGAAATGGTTTACAACATACTGTATGTGTTATAAACAGTGCTCTTCAAGCCACATCTAATAAACTGGCCTCCACATCCATGCTGACTGACTCACCGGTAACCTAGACAGAGGTGCTTTGGCCGGGGTAGTCTGGGTGTAGGTGGAAGGGGTCCCAGCCTGTCCCGGGGTGGTGAGGGGGGTCCCAGAGACATGCCCTGGTCCTGAGGAGGCCAGGGGGAGGCTGGAGGGGGGCAGGGGGGTGCCTGTGGAGTTGGGGGTGGATGAGTGGCCGGTTGGGGAAGAGGTTCCCGGGACACCAGTGCCTCCGGCTGGGTCGACAGAGCCATCGGCCTGGGTGGTTCCACCGCCACCCAGGTCCATGAAGAGGGAGCGAAGCTTCTTATCCAGGGCGTGGATGTCATCGATGCCCAGGGCCACCTCACACTCTCCACACTGGGCGTGGGTCTGGTTGGGCATTGTAGCAGGCTGGGGCTGGGTGTGCACCAGGGTGGGCTGGACCACGGGGATGGTGGTGGTGATGGGCTGTAAGGTAGGGACCGTGGCCCCCGGGGCTAGAGAGGCTACAGGCGAGTAGGAAGAAGGGAGCTCTGCACTGGGGTTAGCAATGGAGGGGGCTAGCAGGGGTCCTTGGATAGCCGTGGTGGGGACTACGGTAGTGGTGAGCTGGGGGACAGCAGTGGAAGGGACAGGGAGCTGCTCTGAGCTTTCTCCACCTCTACTATCACTGCTACAGCTGCTGACCAAGGGGGCCGTGGCGGAATGACAAAGGACTGTAGTGGGTATGGAGGTGGTGGGACCACCAGGGATGGAGCCAGAGGTCTGGGGGAAGGAGGCTGAGGTGGACAGGGGAGTTGTGTTGGGGAGGGTGGGGAGGACAGCAGGGACTGGGGGGGACACAGAGGTGGCTGGGGCAGGGATTGGGGCTGTAACACTAGGTACGGAGGAGACCACGGGTTGGGTCACCTGCAGGGTGAGAGGGGCCTGGGAAAGGAGAGGCTGGGTATCAACAGACTGGAGCTGGGTGGGGATGGGGGTGGTGGCCTGGGGGACAGTCGCAGGTGGAGAGGTGGAGGTGGAGGCTGGAGGGGGAGGGGAGGTCACAGAGGCCTCAGATGGAAACTGAGCATAGGGGAGAGGAGTAGAGGCTATAGGAGCAGTGGAGAGGACTGGGATGGTGGTGGCTGCAGCAGGGACCAGGACAGGCAGGGAGGCTATGTGGACGGAGGGAGGAGCGGTGCTGGGCCCTGGGTCGTACTGGCCCTGGTTCTGTCTCATCTCTGAGAAGGCCTGCTGCAGGCTGACCGCTGAGGCCGACTGGGTCAGACCCTGACCTGCAGCTACAGCACGGGCAGCCGGGGAGAGATGGGGCAGGGAAACAGAGAGAGTGATAGAAAGAGATGTGTCAACACCAAACACCATCACTAAGTAAAACAGTGATGTTAGCCATCACCTTAAAATCAGGTCATACACCACAGATAGGACACTAACTAAACGACTGTTACATAGCAACTAGACATTCATAAACATGTGATGTTTTTATTATTAACTTTACAATACAACAACATTCAGTCAGTCAGTCACAAGATCAGATGATCCCGGTTTTCAGAAACATCTAAATGTTATTACATTTGGATGCTGAATGCATTATCTTGTTGACTAATAAGATAACTTATTGGTAGGCGGTCACTGTGTGTGTGTGTGTGTGTGTGTGTGTGTGTGTGTGTGTGTGTGTGTGTGTGTGTGTGTGTGTGTGTGTGTGTGTGTGTGTGTGTGTGTGTGTGTGTGTGTGTGTGTGTGTGTTAAACTCACAGTGAAAGGACTGTGAATCTTGTCTCAGCAGGGCAGAGCCTGCAGCCGCTGAGTCAGCAAAGAACTGGTCCTTGAGTCTGGACTCAGGCACGGGACTGACTATAAACCTCCTGCCTGCAGAGTGGACCACCTGGGCTGCACAGGAAGGGATACCTGGAGATAGATAGAAATGGTGTGGTCACACACAGGGTTAATGCAAAATGGGTGCCTCTATTGAATTCAATACATTTACATTTCTCAGCAAGGGAAAGTTCTATAATTCATGGTACAACAAATTGGAAAATTCTCATGCAAAACATGTCTGTCATTTTGTTGTTGTAGGATACCAATTCCCTGTGTGGACATTGTGTTGGTTGTTTTACCTGGCAACGGTTCAGATATAGCAGGGATCTGTTGCTGCTGGAGGTCACTAACTATCTGGGAAACAATCTGTGACACAAGATGCAGTCAGTCTGAGACAGTACAACAGCCGTTTACAACGATCCATGATGAAGTTACTGAAGCCAATGTACCTGGTATAGAAGGGTTAAGACTGATGCTCTTTCACAGCAACAACATGGAGGAAAAATGAATGGAGAGACGTCACTCTACCTGGGTGTTTCCATCTTTCTCCAGACCCTTCTCGTCAGCCATCTCGATGACCTCACGGACCTGCTCGATGAACGACTCCCTCTCGCTCTCCAGTATAAACAGACTGGTGACCTGTAGTCACACACCAGGAAAGAACAGCCCTCTCAATCACAGTCCTCATTCTTCTCAGAGTCTGATGGTTGGATTGATTCATCATTTCAGAACGGATTCATCAAAGTCAAAACACCCAGAAAGTCTGGTGAAATAAAGCCTTTCGTTATTACCAGATAAACTCTCTGGACATGCCTGAGACAAATACCATCAGGGAACATCACAACACAGTTGGGATTCTGGGCTACTGCAATCAGAGAGGGGATACAGCTCAATAATGAGAGAGAGAGAGAGAGAGGGGAGAGGGAGGGAGAGAGACAGCGAGAGAGAGCGACAGCGAGAGAGAGCGACAGCGAGAGAGAGCGACAGCGAGAGAGAGCGAGAGAGAGCGACAGCGAGAGAGAGCGACAGCGAGAGAGAGCGACAGCGAGAGAGAGCGACAGCGAGAGAGAGCGACAGCGAGAGAGAGCAACAGCGAGAGAGAGCAACAGCGAGAGAGAGCAACAGCGAGAGAGAGCGACAGCGAGAGAGAGCAACAGCGAGAGAGAGCGACAGCGAGAGAGAGCGACAGCGAGAGAGAGAGCAACAGCGAGAGAGAGCAACAGCGAGAGAGAAAAGAGGAGGGAGAGAGTGTGCTCGTAATCTTTTCTGTAGTTACCATAATCTGTGCTATTTCCTCTGGGTTATCTCCGTCCAGATCAAACTTAAAAGTCACCATCTTTCTGTTGTGCGTTTCCAACTGGCACTCAGCTACCCTGTCGCCCATGTTGGATATCTGGAATAAACAAAGGAACAGAAGCCAGAATAAGATGTGGATGAAATGAAAAGATGAAAGAGAGCAGCTCTTCAGATTTATCGACAGAAATCACACGGCCTGTTTGAATGGCTCGGTGTCGTTCTGTCTAATCAGTAAGGCCTAAACGATGCTGTGCCAGGGAATTCAAATAGGCAGGCCTCAGTACAGGGAGATACACACCAGAGACAGACATTAATCAGATGCTGTATGCTCCAATTAGAGAACACTTTTCAGGAAAATAAAGCTTATTGAACTGAATGAAAAACAATCTCAGCTGGTGGGAGACAAGAGCACCGAGCACAATGCAACGGCTTGGACAATTAAAAGGTTATGTAAATCAAGAGCACCGAGCACAATGCAACGGCTTGGACAATTAAAAGGTTATGTAAATCAAGAGCACCGAGCACAATGCAACGGCTTGGACAATTAAAAGGTTATGTAAATCAAGAGCACCGAGCACAATGCAACGGCTTGGACAATTAAAAGGTTATGTAAATCAAGAGCACCGAGCACAATGCAACGGCTTGGACAATTAAAAGGTTATGTAAATCAAGAGCACCGAGCACAATGCAACGGCTTGGACAATTAAAAGGTTATGTAAATCAAGAGCACCGAGCACAATGCAACGGCCTGGACAATTAAAAGGTTATGTAAATCAAGAGCACCGAGCACAATGCAACGGCTTGGACAATTAAAAGGTTATGTAAATCAAGAGCACCGAGCACAATGCAACGGCCTGGGCAATTAAAAGGTTATGTAAATCAAGAGCACTGAGCACAATGCAACGGCCTGAACAATTGAAAGGTTATGTAAATCAAGAGCACCGAGCACAATGCAACGGCTTGGACAATTAAAAGGTTATGTAAATCAAGAGCACCGAGCACAATGCAACGGCCTGGACAATTAAAAGGTTATGTAAAATCAAGAGCACCGAGCACAATGCAACGGCTTGGACAATTAAAAGGTTATGTAAATCAAGAGCACCGAGCACAATGCAACGGCCTGAACAATTAAAAGGTTATGTAAAATCAAGAGCACCGAGCACAATGCAACGGCTTGGACAATTAAAAGGTTATGTAAATCAAGAGCACCGAGCACAATGCAACGGCTTGGACAAATAAAAGGTTATGTAAATCAAGAGCACCGAGCACAATGCAACGGCCTGAACAATTAAAAGGTTATGTAAATCAAGAGCACCGAGCACAATGCAACGGCTTGGACAAATAAAAGGTTATGTAAATCAAGAGCACCGAGCACAATGCAACGGCCTGGACAATTAAAAGGTTATGTAAATCAAGAGCACCGAGCACAATGCAACGGCCTGGACAATTAAAAGGTTATGTAAATCAAGAGCACCGAGCACAATGCAACGGCTTGGACAATTAAAAGGTTATGTAAATCAAGAGCACCGAGCACAATGCAACGGCCTGGACAATTAAAAGGTTATGTAAATCAAGAGCACCGAGCACAATGCAACGGCCTGGACAATTAAAAGGTTATGTAAATCAAGAGCACCGAGCACAATGCAACGGCCTGGACAATTAAAAGGTTATGTAAATCAAGAGCACCGAGCACAATGCAACGGCCTGGACAATTAAAAGGTTATGTAAATCAAGAGCACCGAGCACAATGCAACGGCTTGGACAATTAAAAGGTTATGTAAATCAAGAGCACCGAGCACAATGCAACGGCTTGGACAATTAAAAGGTTATGTAAATCAAGAGCACCGAGCACAATGCAACGGCTTGGACAATTAAAAGGTTATGTAAATCAAAGTTCATCATAAGTAGGACTATAATATATAAACAAAAACAACAGGCTTATTACAGCTGCTAAAACACACTAATGAAAAACAATGTTTTGTGTAGTATATATATATATATATATATATATATATATATATATATTTCCCCTGGGCGGACTCTTACATTTAGTACATTCAACTTTGCTTTGCCAATCTTGTCGGTACGAGAGCGACTCCGTACAGAGCGCCGCTGGTGACGCTTGATGGAACGCCCCTCCTGTCTGCCTCCATCATTTCCATCGCTCAGGCCGGACGCCACGTCAGAGTGACCGCTGAGTGAGACACACAAACACCGTTAAAATTCATGATCTGAAGATTGAGAGCGAGGCGCCAAGCCTCTAAGCTAATAAAAACTCAATTAAACAATCATGACTAGTTATAAAATTAGAGATATCTTTCCCATCTCTTATAAAATCTCAATGTGTATATCTTTACCATCAGTTAAACATGTATCTTACCTCTCCATCGACGAGAGCACTTGTGGAGGTTGTAACTGTGACTGGTCCAATGACAAAGGCTGAGGAGCCGTCTGGGAGGGCTGGAACACACAGTACAGGAGAACAGAGGGTCAGAGAACTGTGGGAAACTTGTTTTACAGTAAAGAGAGTGCAAAGTAGTGTGGTCTTTTGGAGATGAAAGGCTTCAGAAGGTATTGAGGTTAAAAAGAGAGGCAGAACATGAGACTTAAAAGCATGTGAGAGTAGCAGTATAAAGGAATAAGAGTCGGCTCTTGTAGGTCTTAGTGTACTAATCCCACCGTAACCAAATGTTTGACAGCATCTATGTTCAGAATGTTTCATCCACATCTAGCTACTTGTGACCATAAAATATATATGACTAGACACATCCACAACTTCACACAACCAACTCAGGATTTAAATAACAAACATACAGTCAAGGAAACACGCAGACCAGCTATGGTCAAAGAACTACTCTCCATCATCCATACGACCAGGCGGGGGGGACATGACGAAGGGGGTTTGGCTGACCACAGGTACCTGGGGCTGGGCATCTCCTGGCGGCTCTGGGGAGGTGCTGGCTACGCTGATGACGGGCACCACAACGACCAGCGGCTGAGTAGGCATCATTTGGGGCGGCATAGGGGAGGCCGGTGGCACCGGCGGTGGATGAGTCACCAGAGTGGGTGCAGATACAGAACCAGGTAGAGGATGAGCCCCAGGAGGCAGAGGTAAGGCTGCAGCTGCTATAGGGCTCTGTGGGGACACCAGGGCTTCCCCAGGGGGTGACGCCGCCCCTTGGGCTGCAGCTGCAGTAACCGGGACCGAGGGCTGATTGAAGGCCATCTGTGCCACAGAGACAAGTCCCACTGAGGAGGGAGGTGGAGCCATACTGCAAGGCTGGGGGCGGGAGGAGGAGAGCAAGGGGCGGGTCAGGTCAGGTTAGGACTGGCTAGGGTAACGAAGGGTCATGGGAACTAAGTTGGAGTGGGCGGATTATGGATGATAGAAATAGTAAGTCCACTTCTATGGGATGGATATTATGTTGGTGGTTGACTAAAGGGTGACTGAAGGAACACAACTCAAGGGGATAAGAGTGTGTATGGTGGGTGTGACAGAATGTAACACTGTGCATACAATCACTAAACAAACAAAGTCAACACACAAAGCCACGCACCACAACAACATGCGACCAAACACGATGTGTTTCACAAATGGCATGAAAGCGGATGTCAACCCGAAGGTTCAACTGGTTCAACTGCACTGTGAGAACAAAGCAGTGCTAAGGTGTGGACAGGACTCCTCATGAGGCCCTCTCCACTCAGTGGTACAACACGCCTGCGGTAACATCATGCTGTTGGTCACTAACATGGACTCTAATGGAACAGCCATGATCGTCCATTAGACCTCAATTCACATTTATCGACAAACACAGAAGACACTGAAAAACAGATACTTTTCTACTGGGGCTCAAACAACAACAACACAAGTGATACTGAGTGAGGACAGCTGATACTAATGGAAATGGACACACGTACAGTCGCACACATAAACACGCTCTACCACCCTAGTGGGGACCAGCACTATAATAACAGCACAGCGAGTGGTACCTGGACCAGAGCTAGCTATAATAACAGCACAGCGAGTGGTACCTGGACCAGAGCTAGCTATAATAACAGCACAGCGAGTGGTACCTGGACCAGAGCTAGCTATAATAACAGCACAGTGAGTGGTACCTGGACCAGAGCTAGCTATAATAACAGCACAGCGAGTGGTACCTGGACCAGAGCTAGCTATAATAACAGCACAGTGAGTGGTACCTGGACCAGAGCTAGCTATAATAACAGCACAGCGAGTGGTACCTGGACCAGAGCTAGCTATAATAACAGCACAGCGAGTGGTACCTGGACCAGAGCTAGCTATAATAACAGCACAGTGAGTGGTACCTGGACCAGAGCTAGCTATAATAACAGCACAGCGAGTGGTACCTGGACCAGAGCTAGCTATAATAACAGCACAGCGAGTGGTACCTGGACCAGAGCTAGCTATAATAACAGCACAGCGAGTGGTACCTGGACCAGAGCTAGCTATTATAACAGCACAGCGAGTGGTACCTGGACCAGAGCTAGCTATTATAACAGCACAGTGAGTGGTACCTGGACCAGAGCTAGCTATAATAACAGCACAGTGAGTGGTACCTGGACCAGAGCTAGCTATAATAACAGCAGCCAGTGAGTGGTACCTGGACCAGAGCTAGCTATAATAACAGCACAGTGAGTGGTACCTGGACCAGAGCTAGCTATAATAACAGCACAGTGAGTGGTACCTGGACCAGAGCTAGCTATAATAACAGCACAGTGAGTGGTACCTGGACCAGAGCTAGCTATAATAACAGCACAGCGAGTGGTACCTGGACCAGAGCTAGCTATTATAACAGCACAGCGAGTGGTACCTGGACCAGAGCTAGCTATAATAACAGCACAGTGAGTGGTACCTGGACCAGAGCTAGCTATAATAACAGCACAGTGAGTGGTACCTGGACCAGAGCTAGCTATAATAACAGCACAGTGAGTGGTACCTGGACCAGAGCTAGCTATAATAACAGCACAGTGAGTGGTACCTGGACCAGAGCTAGCTATAATAACAGCACAGTGAGTGGTACCTGGACCAGAGCTAGCTATAATAACAGCACAGCGAGTGGTACCTGGACCAGAGCTAGCTATAATAACAGCACAGTGAGTGGTACCTGGACCAGAGCTAGCTATAATAACAGCACAGCGAGTGGTACCTGGACCAGAGCTAGCTATAATAACAGCACAGCGAGTGGTACCTGGACCAGAGCTAGCTATAATAACAGCACAGCGAGTGGTACCTGGACCAGAGCTAGCTATAATAACAGCACAGTGAGTGGTACCTGGACCAGAGGTAGCTATAATAACAGCACAGCGAGTGGTACCTGGACCAGAGCTAGCTATAATAACAGCACAGTGAGTGGTACCTGGACCAGAGCTAGCTATAATAACAGCACAGCGAGTGGTACCTGGACCAGAGCTAGCTATAATAACAGCACAGCGAGTGGTACCTGGACCAGAGCTAGCTATAATAACAGCACAGCGAGTGGTACCTGGACCAGAGCTAGCTATTATAACAGCACAGCGAGTGGTACCTGGACCAGAGCTAGCTATAATAACAGCACAGTGAGTGGTACCTGGACCAGAGCTAGCTATAATAACAGCACAGCGAGTGGTACCTGGACCAGAGGTAGCTATAATAACAGCACAGCGAGTGGTACCTGGACCAGAGCTAGCTATAATAACAGCACAGCGAGTGGTACCTGGACCAGAGCTAGCTGGTGTGCCTGGTAGAGATAGTAGAGGTGTTCTAAACTGGGCGAAGGGGACATAACAGAAGCGCCCAGCTCACTAGCGCACAGCTGAAGACCACCAACCATGCATGCAGGCAGACCAGGCCAGGGCAGACAGACCAGGCAGACCAGACAGACCAGGCCAGGCAGACCAGACCAGACAGACCAGGCCAGGCAGACCAGGCCAGGGCAGGGAAGGCAGACCAGACAGACCAGACAGACCAGGCCAGGCAGACCAGACCAGACAGACCAGGCCAGGCACACCAAACAGACCAGGCCAGGGCAGGCAGACCAGGCAGACCAGGCCAGGCCAGGCAGACCAGACCAGACAGACCAGGCCAGGCAGACCAGACCAGACAGACCAGGGCAGGCAGACCAGACAGACCAGGGCAGGCAGACCAGACAGACCAGGCCAGGCAGACCAGACCAGACCAGACAGACCAGGCCAGGCAGACCAGACCAGACAGACCAGGCCAGGCAGACCAGACAGACCAGGGCAGGGAAGGCAGACCAGGCCAGGGCAGGCAGACCAGACAGACCAGGCCAGGCCAGGCAGACCAGGCCAGACAGACCAGGGCAGGGAAGGCAGACCAGGGCAGGCAGAGCAAGCAGCATGTCATAGAAGTGTAGTGAGTGGATGAAAGAGTGAGAAAGTCAAAGGAATAAAAACAGAACGAAAGGATGGAAAACTGAAGTAAGAAATGTGAATGTTAAAATGTGTTAACAAGAGAGAACAGATTAAACTCCATAGAAAGAGAATATCAGTATTATTTAAAAGAGATGGTTGTGTAATACTTACCACAATGGACACGAGTTAGTCAACAACGTTGTAGTACTGAATTGGTTTCATAAGGGTTTGGTTTATTTTGACATTGGCTTTTGTGAGTGTTTGGTTTATTTTGGCAAAGTTGTTAGACTTTGAAGGCGATGGAAGTTCATGTTTGTACCCACAATGCAGTAAAACTTCACTATAACTAATACCTCTATTCATATGCCTATGACTGAGAAAAGTAAACTCCTAATCGCGTAACCAATGGCCCTGAAGGTTTTCTATCGATTACTGAATAATTAATTGAGGTTTGGTTTTCTGTTACTGACTTGGTTCAGACCAACTCTGGCAGGC
Organism: Oncorhynchus keta; assembly: GCF_023373465.1. NCBI lineage: Eukaryota > Metazoa > Chordata > Actinopteri > Salmoniformes > Salmonidae > Oncorhynchus > Oncorhynchus keta. Next base: position 260,887 of record NW_026280936.1, on the reverse strand, counting down.
CTTCAGTGGGCCCATCCATGGGTTTAGGTAAACACACTGGCCTTCAGTGGGCCCATCCATGGGTTTAGGTAAACACACTGGCCTTCAGTGGACACATCCATGGGATTAGGTAAACACACTGGCTCAGGGGGCTGTGCTAAACTCAACTTACCGTCTGTAGGTTCATTAACTGCCTACCGTCTGTAGGTTCATTAACTGCCTACCGTCTGTAGGTTCATTAACTGCCTACCGTCTGTAGGCTTTTACCGTCTGTAGGTTCACTAACTGCCTACCGCCTGTAGGCTTTTACCGTCTGTAGGTTCATTAACTGCCTACCGTCTGTAGGTTCATTAACTGCCTACCGCCTGTAGGCTTTTACCGTCTGTAGGTTCATTAACTGCCTACCGCCTGTAGGCTTTTACCGTCTGTAGGTTCATTAACTGCCTACCGCCTGTAGGCTTTTAGCGTCTGTAGGTTCATTAACTGCCTACCGTCTGTAGGCTTTTACCGTCTGTAGGTTCATTAACTGCCTACCGCCTGTAGGCTTTTACCGTCTGTAGGCTTTTACCGTCTGTAGGCTTTTACCGTCTGTAGGTTCATTAACTGCCTACCGCCTGTAGGCTTTTACCGTCTGTAGGCTTTTACCGTCTGTAGGCTTTTACCGTCTGTAGGTTCATTAACTGCCTACCGCCTGTAGGTTCATTGAACCAGCATGGGAAACAGTGCCCTTTAAACCCTTTACAATGAAGATCTGTGAAGTTATTTGGATTTTTACAAATAATCTTTGAAAGACAGGGTCCTGAAAAAGGGACGTTTCTTTTTTTGCTGAGTTTATATGTGGGCTTGTGTAAAATGTGTCTGTATGAATGCATACAGTATCTGACGGAATATGAATGAATGAGTCCGTTACCTGTTTGGTTTTGGGGACCCTCACTCTAACTTGATTAAGGTGTGTGTGTGTGTGTGTGTGTGTTATGAAATGTGTGCACAGAGTGTGGTTAAGTGTCAGTGTTTGCATGTGCACTCTGTGTGTATGTATGTGTTGGTCCCTTACCTGTGTGGGCTGTGTTCCAGGGGGTAGCTGGGTCTGAGAGGGGCTCTGTACCACGGTGCTGCCTGCCTGCTGCTGCTGGGGCTGAGAGACCATGGGCTGGGAGGTGGGGGGGAGAGAGGCCTGCAGGGGGGTCTGGAGGAGAGAGGGAGAGAGAGAGAGAGAGTCAACTCATGACTAGACCTACATGGCAAAGTTAAAAAGGGACAGTTAACTAAGTTTGTCAGATGTTTTTGACCTCAAAAGTCTGTTGAGATGAGTCTATGCCCGACACCAGCCTCAATCCCACAGATGGAAAAGATAAGCACAATCATTTAAAGTAAAAAATATCTGCAAACTGAGTGAGCTGTCTCTTTAAGACCATATGCATACTTGACACATATCAGTAGAGTTTCAAAGCAAAAAACACCCCCATTATCTCACTGTAATTAAACAGTTGAACCTATCAATAAAATCGAGTTATGCTAATTTGATGATACAATTTGCCTTGGGGCCAAACATTACCCATCGATTGCAAAAACATTTCTCTGGCGGCCAACTTACCTTGTGACTTGATGAAAAGCAAGGACAAACAGGCTTAACCTACAGGCCATCTTATTAACATATTCTATAGGCAAGGGTGAAGACGGAACGGTCCAGTACAGAGAACCGGCAAAAGAAAGCGGGGGGGTACGGCGTACCGTTAAAACGAGAGTCTATCACAATAGTTAAAAAACATTGTGTAATAAGCCTACAGTTTTCTTAGGGGCGGCAGCGTAGCCTAGTGGTTAGAGCGTTGGACTAGTAACCGGAAGGTTGCGAGTTCAAACCCCCGAGCTGACAAGGTACAAGTCGTTCTGCCCCTGAACAGGCAGTTAACCCACTGTTCCCAGGCCGTCATTGAAAATAAGAATATGTTCTTAACTGACTTGCCTGGTTAAATAAAGGTAAAATTAAAAAATTTTTTTTTAAATATCAGTCACATAAAAAATTAGCCAAGAGACTCCAAAATGTAGAGTGGTTGGAGGAGAACATTTTAATAAGGCAGAGATGATTGGCTGAGACCGTGACGCGGGTGGACAGCAGAGTACGCATCAAATTCAGGTTACAAGACTTTTGTTGGCCGAATTATGACAATCACTGAATGTCATTCATAACACTGTTCAGTGTCCGGTAAGTCTCTGCTTTTATCAAACAGGTATGGATGCTGGAATGATCTTAGAATGGAGTAGCCTGATAGTTAGAATAGCAACTAAAGTATGGACACGGAATGTAGAACTAAGTGTTCCTCTGAGTAAAATTTCAGACCAAATGTTAATTTTGTTTCAGGAAGAGGATGCTTTGAACAACAGTTCCCTGAGCATCAGTTCTCTTCCTGAAACAAAATATTTGGTGAGCGTGGCTTTATTTAATATTCTGGATGAGCATCAAGTAATGATCGAGGAGAAGCTGCATGTATCTAATTACAGACACAAGTTGACTAACAAATAGCCTACCAAATGTCGGGAAATTATAAGATGAAATTATTTAAATAAGGTCTAACTATTCCCCCCCCCCCTGAGTAACATAGCCTATAGAGATGCTATATGTCCTTCTGTGATGAGGCCCATAGAGATGCTATATGTCCTTCTACGATTAGTCCCATAGAGATGCTATATGTCCATCTATGATTAGGCCCATAGAGATGCTATATGTCCATCTATGATTAGGCCCATAGAGATGCTATATGTCCTTCTACGATTAGTCCCATAGAGATGCTATATGTCCATCTATGATTAGTCCCATAGAGATGCTATATGTCCATCTATGATTAGGCCCATAGAGATGCTATATGTCCATCTATGATTAGGCCCATAGAGATGCTATATGTCCTTCTACGATTAGTCCCATAGAGATGCTATATGTCCATCTATGATTAGTCCCATAGAGATGCTATATGTCCATCTATGATGAGGCCCATAGAGATGCTATATGTCCATCTATGATTAGGCCCATAGAGATGCTATATGTCCATCTATGATTAGTCCCATAGAGATGCTATATGTCCATCTATGATTAGGCCCATAGAGATGCTATATGTCCATCTATGATTAGGCCCATAGAGATGCTATATGTCCATCTATGATGAGGCCCATAGAGATGCTATATGTCCATCTATGATGAGGCCCATAGAGATGCTATATGTCCATCTATGATTAGGCCCATAGAGATGCTATATGTCCATCTATGATTAGTCCCATAGAGATGCTATATGTCCATCTATGATTAGGCCCATAATAAACCAGTGGGTGCCCACACACACAGGAGGCCTCTGTACCAGGAAGACATGACATCTACTTTCACCTCTGTTCCACTGTAGACAAATATACATCACAGCCATTTCACTTACAGTTCTGTTTGTTCCTGAGTCAGCAGGACATTAAATGTTGTATTGGAGAAAAGGGAAAAGCCAGGAGACTCAAGAGATAAAGCAGACAGTGTGAGAGGTGCTCATATCAACGTTGTTTTGTCTACCTGCGGAGGGAGCGCTGTGACGTAGTAACCTCCATGCTAAAAGAGACAGACAACACAGTGTGTGAGAGAGAGAGAGGCACCACAGGGGCCACGCCACAGCTTTCACACCACACAGGAGAGAATACTGTACTCAAGATTAAAAACAGACAGACCAATCAAAACAAAAACACCGTCTGGCTGCCATGACGATGCACCTGTACTCTGAACACAACAGGAGAGGTTGAGGATTGGTGTGGAGGATGTGTACAAGTTGGCCCTTATCCACACTGGCAATGTCTCATTGTTCCCCTTTGGTAAGGAATTAGGACGTCCTCATAGAGGCCTGTGGAGAAAGGGGGCCTTACCTGTTGGTGGGCGTTGGGGACTGGCTGGGAGTTGGGGGCAGGAGGGTGTCCAGTGTTGGACTGGGAGGTTGGGATCTGCTGCACCTGCTTCAATAGGATAGAGAGATAGATGAAGAGATGGAGACACAATATGGAGGGAGATAGAAATATGGACACAAGAGAGAAAACAAAAAGTGAATTAGGATCCATTTGTGACTTTTGGATATACTGCATAGTACTACTGTATTCTAGCCTGAGCTTTGGCACACTACTGTACAGTACTACTGTATTCTAGCCTGAGCTTTGGCACACTACTGTACAGTACTACTGTATTCTAGCCTGAGCTTTGGCTCACTTTACTGTACTGTACAGTACTACTGTATTCTAGCCTGAGCTTTGGCTCACTGTACTGTACAGTACCACTGTATTCTAGCCTGAGCTTTGGCTCACTGTACTGTACACTACTACTGTATTCTAGCCTGAGCTTTGGCTCACTGTACTGTACACTACTACTGTATTCTAGCCTGAGCTTTGGCTCACTGTACTGTACAGTACTACTGTATTCTAGCCTGAGCTTTGGCTCACTGTACTGTACAGTACTACTGTATTCTAGCCTGAGCTTTGGCTCACTTTACTGTACAGTACTACTGTATTCTAGCCTGAGCTTTGGCTCACTGTACTGTACAGTACTACTGTATTCTAGCCTGAGCTTTGGCTCACTGTACAGTACTACTGTATTCTAGCCTGAGCTTTGGCTCACTGTACTGTACAGTACTACTGTATTCTAGCCTGTGCTTTGGCTCACTGTACTGTACAGTACTACTGTATTCTAGCCTGAGCTTTGGCACACTACTGTACAGTACTACTGTATTCTAGCCTGAGCTTTGGAACACTGTACTGTACAGCACTACTGTATTCTAGCCTGAGCTTTGGCTCACTTTACTGTACTGTACTACTCTGTACTACTGTATTCTAGCCTGAGCTTTGGCTCACTGTACTGTACTGTACTACTGTATTCTAGCCTGAGCTTTGGCTCACTTTACTGTACAGTACTACTGTATTCTAGCCTGAGCTTTGGCTCACTGTACTGTACTGTACTACTGTATTCTAGCCTGAGCTTTGGCTCACTGTACTGTACTGTACTACTGTATTCTAGCCTGAGCTTTGGCTCACTGTACTGTACTGTACTACTGTATTCTAGCCTGAGCTTTGGCTCACTGTACTGTACTGTACTACTGTATTCTAGCCTGAGCTTTGGCTCACTTTACTGTACTGTACTACTCTGTACTACTGTATTCTAGCCTGAGCTTTGGCTCACTGTACTGTACTGTACTACTGTATTCTAGCCTGAGCTTTGGCTCACTGTACTGTACTGTACTACTGTATTCTAGCCTGAGCTTTGGCTCACTGTACTGTACTGTACTACTGTATTCTAGCCTGAGCTTTGGCTCACTGTACTGTACTGTACTACTGTATTCTAGCCTGAGCTTTGGCACACTGTACTGTACTGTACTACTGTATTCTAGCCTGAGCTTTGGCTCACTGTACTGTACTGTACTACTGTATTCTAGCCTGAGCTTTGGCACACTGTACTGTACTGTACTACTGTATTCTAGCCTGAGCTTTGGCACACTGTACTGTACTGTACTACTGTATTCTAGCCTGAGCTTTGGCTCACTGTACTGTACTGTACTACTGTATTCTAGCCTGAGCTTTGGCACACTGTACTGTACTGTACTGTACTACTGTATTCTAGCCTGAGCTTTGGCACACTGTACTGTACTGTACTACTGTATTCTAGCCTGAGCTTTGGCACACTGTACTGTACTGTACATACACAAAGTATCCCCTCTCTGACTCTCCAGAGAATCTCCAAGACTCTTTGTGTATGCATGTACATCCACAGGTAACTATAACAGGTAACAAAATCCACTGCTGGGTCAGTTGGGGGGAGTGAGTAGGCTTCATGCACGTGGTAGGGCTCCTAGATGATTCATTACATAGTGAATGTTATTGCTCAACAGAGCACATAGAAGAAGCAGGTTGTGTCCTTTAAATATATTTATAAAAAACTCAAATAAAACCTGTATTTTTGTTGTTGTTGCTGGTTGATTGAAACCCTTTACATTCCATGTAATGATTACATTTAGCTTCTGAACCAACCCTAAGAAGTACCCTTAGAAGGCTGCAGACAAGTATACTTGTTCCCAAGCTCAGCTCAACCACTCACTAGAGAGTGAGCTCACACAAGTATAGTTGCACCAGGCTGACCACCTACCTTACCATCCCCTGTTCTCAGGACATTACCACTGAAAACGAGGGGCTTTAGGAGCGGAAAGCATTTCGTAGGAAGAAGAACAGATGAAAAAAGAAGCAAAATAAAAGCATAAAAAGAAGCGAGAAAGAAGAGCGCTGCTCAGAACAAAAGATGAGGCTGCGGGATGACTGATAATGTCAGCATTCTAAGGGTTAATGGATGAATTGTGACCCCTGAGTGTAAAGTATTTATCTTGGATACCAGCTGAGTGTAAAGTCTTCCTATTGGTCGCTAGCAGATTATATGGCACATGACGTGCTGCAACACCTCCAATAGAACTGTTACTGGGATTGGTGTCCTTGGCAACAGATAATAAATGATACAAATACCGTTTTAACCATTTCCAGCCAACTAGACAGAGCTACTGTACAAACTGTTCAAATTAAATTAAAGAAACATTTTTATGATGTAAATAAAGTGAGCTTCAGGTGAACAGTTAAACCGGTCTAAACCCCCCGTTTGTTGTATGTTTGTGTGTTGGATCATACAAATCCTCAAAGCCATGTGGCAACAAGTCTGTGATTATTACTCACAACAATGATCCCATTCCCACACAGTAGTGTCTTGACAATTTGGTGTATTTTGGAATATTAAATAAGGCCCAATTCGACTTTGGATTCGTATGTACAATATGCAGTTCTACCTCACTGTATACCAATACAAACACACATTTTTCCATATAATTACATATATGAACATACATACAAAATCTTACTTACTCTAAGAGACCGATACAAATAATTCCCTAGGTGATAAGAGAACATACCGTCAACAGAACTAGGGGATTTAAACAGCAGGTTTCTAATTGTTTCCTGAAGACTAGCACCTCCTAAAAAGGACCTTTGAGTGTAAGTAGTCATGGCTGGAAAGGGTTAAAACCACAACCACGAAACAAAATGAATCAGGTAAGTGATAAAGACAGGGTTGGTGTGGAGGGTAGACGGCTGAGGGTTGCTATCGAATAAGAAAGTGATGGTCTAAGTACCAGCCCAGGGTTTCCCTGCATGGCCAGAGGAAACTCATGATACGAGAGGTCGGGTTGGACGTTCGTCTGTCGGGCCCAGGTGGTGTGTAGTATGTTGACGTGAGAGGACTGACGCCCTGAGGACTCGGAGGGAGGCACAAACAGAAAGGTCTGCTGGCTGGGGGGGTGGCCCACTCCCTGGCCCTCTGCAGTGGCGTCCCTCCCCCCGGCCTCCGCCCCGTAGAAGGTGTGTGGGATAGACTGGGCAGCCGAGGAGGCCCCGAACTGGGGCGGAGGAGAGTGGAACTCTCCACAGTCAGAGGAGGCCATGGAGTCACTGGAAGGTTCCGGGCTGCAGTCCTTCTGGCCCTGGTGCAGTAGCAGGCTCCCGGGAGGGAGAGGCATCTCAGGGCTGATGTAGCTGTACAGTTCCTCAGTGACTGGCTGCAGGCGGCTGTAGGTCCCAGACCCCCCTGACTGTCCTCCTGGTCCCCCCTGTTCCTCCAGGTTGAGGTCCATGGAGCCGCGGCGAGCCCGGTACAGTCTAGAGGCCAGCACGCCAGAGTCGGCCCCAGCGGCGGCCGCTGCAGTAGCCATGTTTTGGACGTGGAACTCGAACACGCTGCCTTGTGGGGGGGGCTCCATGACTGGGGGAGCGGACTGGGGGAAGGAGGCAGAGTGCTGCAGCTGGTACCCATCGGTAGAACCCGAGGCCTGCGGGCCCAAGGTGCTCATGGGTGGTAGCTGAGGGATGGGGCTGTGGGTGAGGCGCATGTGACTCTGCATGTGGGGGTGGTAGGTCTGGGCGTAGGCCGGCTGTGGAGGGTCGTACACGGCCAGGCTGGCGGCTGCCGCAGCCTGCATCTGCTGGTGGAAGCTGATCTGGTTGATCTGGTGAGCAGTCATGGGGTAGCCCCCATAGGCCATGGCCTCAAAGTGATCCAGCAACGCTGCCTGGTTCAGACTCAGCCTCCGCACAGCCTCCACCACCTCCTCCTGCTGCTCCGCCCTCACGTCCTTGTACCCGTACAGAGGGTCCTGGAGGGACTGACCTTGGAGGTGCTGGTGCATGGGCTCTCCAACTGACCCCAGCCTCGGAGCACCGTAGCCGGGCACCATGAAGAGGGACGAGGGATCCACTCCCAGGTGCCCATCCACTCCTCCTCCTCCTCCACCCATGCCCAGCCCCTCCATCCCCGGGTGGTAGGGGTGCAGGCTGCTGGCGTAGCGGGGGTAGGCAGGCTGGAAGTGGCGCGTATGGGCCTCCAAGATGGACGTGCTCTTGCGGCGTTGGGCGTTGTAAGCCTTGGAGGGAGGGCAGGCAGGCGGCGGTGAGAAGGAGATGGGGCGCTCCAGAATGGAGGGGAGAAAGAGAGGCGGCGTGGGGTCCGGAAGGCCTGCTGAGGCCCAGACTCCTCCTCCACTGCTGTACTGGTGAGTCACAGACTGCGGCTGAAGTGACATAAGATTATAGATGCATCATCTTCATGAGGGAGAGAAGCACCGTTAAATACTGTAGTATTCAGAGAGATAGAAAGAGAGAAGAGGGTGAAGAGGTATATCAAAAGAGAACAAGAGAGATAGCAGTGCTATATATTTATGCTAATGCATTAATCCCTGCAACGGATAAAGAAAGTCAAGAACCTAGCAAAGAAACCCATGAAGAACCAAAAGATGAAGGTACAGACAGTAATAGCTTCTAGGTATGGAATTAAATGCAGATGTGGCAAAGACGGCTTCCTTTAAGATCAACAGACTGCTGCTACTGTGACATTAAATGGTTAACTATAAACTGCACCTTATATACAAAACTATTACATGATGTGTATTTTGGGGGGCTTAAACCTTTGAAGCTGACAGTGAATGATGTTCATGCTAATTGAAATTGTACCTGCTGCTTAATGAAGACTTTAGTGGATTCCTGGATAAAACAGGTGACCACACCAACCACTGTACATAGATCTGACTGAATGTACGCAATAGTTTACTCTACATCTCATATTGTGACTTGTGACTCCAGTAAAATGGGCTGAGATGACAAACTAAGGTGTTGTTTGAGTTGTTGTTCATATTGGGGAAGTGTACTGTAGCTAGCAGTCTGACCAGTCTCACTAGGAGGGAAGGGAAGTGTACTGTAGCTAGCAGTCTGACCAGTCTCACTAGGAGGGAAGGGAAGTGTAGTGTAGCTAGCAGTCTGACCAGTCTCACTAGGAGGGAATGGAAGTGTACTGTAGCTAACAGTCTGACCAGTCTCACTAGGAGGGAAGGGAAGTGTAGTGTAGCTAGCAGTCTGACCAGTCTCACTAGGAGGGAAGGGAAGTGTAGTGTAGCTAGCAGTCTGACCAGTCTCACTAGGAGGGAAGGGAAGTGTACTGTAGCTAACAGTCTGACCAGTCTCACTAGGAGGGAAGGGAAGTGTAGTGTAGCTAGCAGTCTGACCAGTCTCACTAGGAGGGAAGTGTAGTGTAGCTAGCAGTCTGACCAGTCTCACTAGGAGGGAAGGGAAGTGTAGTGTAGCTAGCAGTCTGACCAGTCTCACTAGGAGGGAAGGGAAGTGTAGTGTAGCTAGCAGTCTGACCAGTCTCACTAGGAGGGAAGTGTAGTGTAGCTAGCAGTCTGACCAGTCTCACTAGGAGGGAAGTGTAGTGTAGCTAGCAGTCTGACCAGTCTCACTAGGAGGGAAGTGTAGTGTAGCTAGCAGTCTGACCAGTCTCACTAGGAGGGAAGTGTAGTGTAGCTAGCAGTCTGACCGTCTCACTAGGAGGGAAGGGAAGTGTGGTGTGGCTAGCAGTCTGACCAGTCTCACTAGGAGGGAAGGGAAGTGTGGTGTAGCTAGCAGTCTGACCAGTCTCACTAGGAGGGAAGGGAAGTGTAGTGTAGCTAGCAGTCTGACCAGTCTCACTAGGAGGGAAGTGTAGTGTAGCTAGCAGTCTGACCAGTCTCACTAGAAGGGAAGTGTAGTTTAGCTAGCAGTCTGACCAGTCTCACTAGAAGGGAAGTGTAGTTTAGCTAGCAGTCTGACCAGTCTCACTAGGAGGGAAGGGAAGTGTAGCTAGCAGTCTGACCAGTCTCACTAGAAGGGAAGTGTAGTGTAGCTAGCAGTCTGACCAGTCTCACTAGGAGGGAAGGGAAGTGTGGTGTAGCTAGCAGTCTGACCAGTCTCACTAGGAGAGAAGAGAAGTGTAGTGTAGCTAGCATTCTGACCAGTCTCACTAGAAGGGAAGTATAGTGTAGCTAGCAGTCTGACCAGGCTCACTAAGAGGGAAGGGAAGTGTAGTGTAGCTAGCAGTCTGACCAGGCTCACTCGGAGGAAAGGGAAGTGTAGTGTAGCTAGCATTCTGACCAGTCTCACTAGAAGGGAAGTATAGTGTAGCTAGCAGTCTGACCAGGCTCACTCGGAGGAAAGGGAAGTGTAGTGTAGCTAGCAGTCTGACCAGTCTCACAAGGAGGGAAGGGAAGTGTAGCTAGCAGTCTGACCAGTCTCACTAGGAGGGAAGGGAAGTGTAGTTTAGCTAGCAGTCTGACCAGCTCACTAGGAGAGTAAGGGAAGTGTACTGTAGCAGCAGTCTGACCAGTCTCACTAGGAGAGTAAGGGAAGTGCCAGGCAGTCTGTATTTAATGTGAGCACAGGGCGTCTGGCGAGAAGCCCGAAGCGAAGAACAGCAGGGTTCACTCACAGGTATCTGAAAGTGGATTAAAGATGAACACACAATAATCAGATTTTCTGTTTTCTATTTGTTATGTCTCTCTATATGTCTCTACTGTTTTGTCCCTTGTCACTCCTTGTTTCAGATACCCATAGACAGCCCTACTGAGCTCCGGTCCCAGCTCCACCAGACTACACCCTGGTTCACACCACTCTGTGGCCAGAGATGCTCTAACATACAGGGCTGACAAACACCGCCGGGAGGCTGGCTCGGCGTTGTTGCCGTGGGCGAGGCGGGGTGGAATGCAGGGGCAGGACACTCTCCAGGGCCTTGGAGAGCCGGCCCGCAAACGTGTCACCGTCTTCCGACCCCCGGCAGGGGGAGTGGGGGGCGGAGAGGACCGGAGGAGGGGTGGAGGGCCGGTTGGGAAGGCAGGACAGAGCAGGAGGGGTGGAGGAAAAGTAGGGGACGCAAACTGACATGCTACGGCCACGGTGGCGGGGAGGTGGTGAGAGAGGCTGCAGGCGGAAGGAAGGAGGGAAGGACAATTAACCACAGAATGGACGGAACACAGGTGAGCTAAACACAGGTGAGCTAAACACAGGTGAGCTAAACACAGGTGAGCTAAACACAGGTGAGCTAAACACAGGTGAGCTAAACACAGGTGAGCTAAACACAGGTGAACTAAACACAGGTGAGCTAAACACAGGTGAGCTAAACACAGGTGAGCTAAACACAGGTGAGCTAAACACAGGTGAGCTAAACACAGGTGAACTAAACACAGGTGAGCTAAACACAGGTGAGCTAAACACAGGTGAGCTAAACACAGGTGAGCTAAACACAGGTGAGCTAAACACAGGTGAGCTAAACACAGGTGAACTAAACACAGGTGAACTAAACACAGGTGAGCTAAACACAGGTGAACTAAACACAGGTGAGCTAAACACAGGTGAGCTAAACACAGGTGAACTAAACACAGGTGAACTAAACACAGGTGAGCTAAACACAGGTGAGCTAAACACAGGTGAACTAAACACAGGTGAACTAAACACAGGTGAGCTAAACACAGGTGAGCTAAACACAGGTGAACTAAACACAGGTGAGCTAAACACAGGTGAGCTAAACACAGGTGAGCTAAACACAGGTGAGCTAAACACAGGTGAACTAAACACAGGTGAACAGAGGTGACAAACAGATCTAAAGATCTGATAACACGGGACACGATAAACACTATGGAATAAAGACACGTGGCATTAGAAGACGGGAGTATGAAGGTTAGAAAGAGGCAAGAGCATATTGTGAACAGAAAGAGGTTAGATAAGAGGTAAGTAATACTGATTAAAAGGAAAAGTAATCTATAATCTCAAATTAGAGATGTGAGTACTAGAGCCATTTCTAGGTCATCTAAAGTGTTAATTAACAAGCTAGGATGACTCAAATAAAACACTAAAGCAGCTCTAATCTATTTCTTGCGGCTTTGTTCAAAATGAAAACACCAACTGAATAAGAACCTTTCAATGTAATGGTATTGCACTACTATCTAGGGTATTTAAGAAGATATTCTACCCTCAAACCAATCCGTGTCCAAAATTGCACCCTATTTCCTATATAGATCTAGGCTCCTGGTCAGACGTAGTGCCCTATATAGGGGATAGGGTGCCATTTCAGACACAGCCAGTGTTCTAAATCATAGTGTGGCTGAAAGGAAAATCACTGCCACAGACTATGTACTGCTCTGCTGCAGGAAACTAAATATAGCTAGGTAGCCAGCTGCCTGGCAGGGGACTTGGCAATGCCAGTGTACCAGAGGCGCAGTCTGCTCTGTCTGTACAATAATTCACAGACACATTCACCTTGCTGATTCTACACAATGGTCTAAAAAGAAATCAATGTTCCGCCAAGAGTGGTCAGGGAACAGTTGATTTGGGGGTTGAGGAAGCTATTCCTTATTCATCCACAGTAGCTCTACAATGTTGCATTTAGATTTGATCTGTGCCTAGTCAATTATTCTGTTTATATAGTCTAGTGAAGCCTACTGGTTACAGTCTAGTGAAGCCTACTGGTTACAGTCTAGTGAAGCCTACTGGTTACAGTCTAGTGAAGCCTACTGGTTACAGTCTAGTGAAGCCTACTGGTTACAGTCTAGTGAAGCCTACTGGTTACAGTCTAGTGAAGCCTACTGGTTACAGTCTAGTGAAGCCTACTGGTTACAGTCTAGTGAAGCCTACTGGTTACTGGTTATAGTCTAGTGAAGCCTACTGGTTACTGGTTATAGTCTAGTGAAGCCTACTGGTTACAGGTTATAGTCTAGTGAAGTCTACTGGTTACTGGTTACAGGTTATAGTCTAGTGAAGCCTACTGGTTATTGTGCCTCTGGCTATAAGATAGCAGAAGATACTATTAAAAGGCAAGGCCCAGCACAGGGCTTTGAAGAGATGAAGGGCTATGAACTCATTCTCAAAGTAAATCACAGCTTTGTTGATGGAACCTTCCAGAACTGAATTCTGTTGCAGCCCAGGAATAATAGCTGGTAGAACTCGTTGTTTACATCCAATGAGATGTTTAACAGGTCAACATAGTACAGCGGTTAAAAGGGATTTACTAAAAAATAAGTGATGTGATTTATATCACACTGGGAACCAATAACATTTGATGATAACACACAAATAAATAAATTGACAAAGAGGAAGACATAAAATAATCTTAAAACCCAACAGTAGGTGGAGCAGACTGCATAGACGCACCAATCAATCCCATCTTTCAGTATGAAAAACACAACACGTAAGAATGGACTGCAAAGTATGAAGTCCACAAGCCTTTTTCAGGTTGGGGTTTATTGATATACAGCTGTGTTGTTGCTTATTCAGATGTAAAAATAGCAGCAGCTAGGCATTGTTTCAAGGTCATATGTCATTTAGGACCAATGGCAATATCATTTTAACACTACCACTATCATTCAGCAGATTGATTCACTGTAAAGTAATGGCACTTGATGGTCAAATAAAACCAAACAATGGTAGAATGACTGCAGAATTTAAAGTGGCTGTGGTTGTCATGCCCAATAACTTTTTATGCAAGCTTACCAAAGACCACACACACACACACACACACACACACACACACACACACACACACACACACACACACACACACACACACACACACACACACACACACACACAGTAGAATTCATGTGTAATCCATGTTGAATGCAAACAATTCTTGATAAGCTTGAACAGCTTGGAAATCTCAGTCTAACATATGCCATCGGGTGTATGGTTTGTGGTGTATGGTAAAGCTCCATAGCTTTAGGAAGGAGAGCTATAATTCACTGACACTATGGAGATGGCTGAGTCGGCTCCAGTAACAAGGCTTGTGATTCAGTGTGTCTGACACTGATGAGTGATGGCTGGCTGAGGTGACTGCCAGTGTGCCAGACAGAGAGCCTAAAAACACCAGCATGGCACCTCTAAAATAAACCGTATGGGATTGATGGAGGCCTTGACAGCTTGTACAGCTAACTGCCTAATATCTATACAAACAACACAAATAATGACAAATACCAACATGAGTACTATGAATAATATGTACCATAAATGATTGGTTGGGATTGGGGGGTGATGGGTTGGGGGAGGGGGGGGATAGGGTACTGTACTAGAACGAGATGCATGGTATAACTGAGGATGCAGCAACGTGGAAGGTATGAGGGGGGAAAAGGAATCAAACGCAAAGCATGGAGTTTGTTTACTTCTGAGTGACTTTGGTTTCTCCAACATGCATCATTCTGTTCAGAAATGCTAATCAAACAAACCAACTGACATTGGGCAAAACAACAGTTCAATTCATTAAAACAAAAGAAAATGTAGAAGACACAACTGACCAAACTGTACTCCTGGAACTAAAACACACAGAGTAACTGATTTCAGAAACTTGCAGCTGTTCTCACTTTTGGCAGATTAAAGGCTAGTTAATTCTGGTACTTACCTGTAAGTCACTGTGACTGAAGACCGAAGAGCACGACTGGGGCTTCTAACCTATGGGATGGTCTTCATATACTGAACATCTGTCTAAACCCTTTAGGATGGTGTTAATTAGACATCTGTCTAAACCCTTTAGGATGGTGTTAATTAGACATCTGTCTAAACCCTTTAGGATGGTGTTAATTAGACATCTGTCTAAACCCTTTAGGATGGTGTTAATTAGACATCTGTCTAAACCCTTTAGGATGGTGTTAATTAGACATCTGTCTAAACCCTTTAGGATAGAACATGGCACATGGGTTCTAGAAAATAGGTTTTAGACTTGACCTGTAGGGGAGGCCGTGGGGTTAAGCTCTGTTAGTGGAGACAGGCGGGTACCTACGGAGCAGGAAGGGCAGCTCATTTGTGACTAGGCTATACATTTTGGGTGTAGATTAACATATTGGTTTGTCCTTCCTTAATTTGTGTGTTTTGGGCGTAGATCAACCGTTTGTCTTGTGTGACTATTTGTTTGGGATTCCTTTATTTGTGTGTTTTGGGCGTAGCTCAATCGTCTTGTGTGACTATGTTTGGGATTCCTTTATTTGTGTGTTTTGGGCGTAGCTCAATCGTCTTGTGTGACTATGTTTGGGATTCCTTTATTTGTGTGTTTTGGGCGTAGCTCAATCGTCTTGTGTGACTGTTTGTTTGGGAGTCCTTAAATGAGTTTGTTTTTCTGGGTCTTCGGTTTCAACTTTCAATCTAAAAATGCTCTGGTATTGTTTTATGACTAAAAGCTAAACCTGTTCCTGTCCTGTTCCTTGTATTAGCTTGAGGGGAAACACGAGAGCATATTAAAAGACTGAATTAACAGCCAGTTTAATATTCTATAAAGGCCCTATTCCTCCCAATACACTGAAGAATACTGTTCCAGACATTGGTTTGGGAGTCTCTTGGTAAACAGCAAGACCATCAGCGTTACTGTTGAAAGAAGAACGGTAAAACCTGACCTCTGGTTCTCTCGGAAAATCGCCACTGAGTTTGTCATTTATTCATTACTGAATAAGTGGGTTAGAACACAGCTGCTGGTCCACCACTGCGGTACCAAGAAGACCGAAATGTCAAACTGAAGAACTCGTGGGACTACAGTAGGCTGATGTTGGACAGATGTGGGATTATAAAGGACTACAGGACAAACCTGAGAGAGAAACAGATGTGGGATTATAAAGGACTACAGGACAAACCTGAGAGAGAAACAGATGTGGGATTATAAAGGACTACAGGACAAACCTGAGAGAGAGAGGGCAGCCGGGAAGGAAAACGGTTGAGAACCTCTTCATCTCAAAAGGGAACTGGCTCCAAATCCAGTCTTCAGACATCACCTTCATGCATATTAAACTACAAACTCCACTGAAATTCACTTCACTTCCACCTTCCTAAGAACTACAAAAAATATATAATAATCCCTCCGACTCGTCACTTACCATGTTCTGCTGTTGGTAGGCATTGAGCTGCTGCTGTTGTTGCTGCAGCTGGGGGGAGGGGGAGGGGCCCTGGGTTTGGCCCTGCTGCTGGGTGGCAGGGATGTTGCTATAGGACATGGTCAGCTGGCCCAGATGGGACTCAGAGAACACAGACGAACCCTGGCCGCTGTCCACCGCTCCGTCAGCTGTAGGTGGAGGAGACAAGAACCCACACAGTGACCAGATGAGAAAGGAGGGGAGAGGGAGGGAGAGAGAGGTGGAAACACACACACACACCTGTTATATATATGAATGAGAGCGAGAGAGAGCGAGCAAGAAATCCAGATCAAGCGAGCCATTGAGAGATATACAATATCAACTACATTGTATTTCTGAATTACAGTGCATTCCCAAAGTATTCAGACCCTTAGAATTTTTCCACGTTTATTTTTTTTACATAACAGCCTTATTTTAAAATGGAGTAAATCATGTTTTCCCCCTCAATGTACACACAATACCCCATAGTGACAAAGCAAAAAAAAATACAAATATCACATTTCATAAGTATCCAGACCCTTTGGCAGCGATTACAGCCTCAGGTCTTCTTGGGTATGACGCTACATTATTGGCACACCTGCATTTGGGGAGTTTCTCCCATTCTTCTCTGCAGATCGTCTCAAGCTCTGTCAGGTTGGAGGGGGAGCGTCACTACACAGCTATTTTCAGGTCTCTCCAGAGAAGTTAGATTGGGTTCAAGTCTGGGCTCTGGCTGGGTCACCCAAGGACATTGAGACTTGTCCCGAAGCCACTCCTGCATTGCCTTGACTGTGTGCTTAGGGTCGTTGTCCTGTTGGAAGGTGAACCTTCACCCCAGTCTGAGTTCTTGAGCGCTCCGGAGCAGGTTTTCATCAAGGATCTCTGTACTTCACTCCGTTCATCTTTCCCTTGATCCAGACTAGTCTCTCAGTCCCTGCCGCTGAAAAACATCCCCACAGCATGATGCTACCACCACTATGCTTCACCGCAGGGATGGTATTGGCCAGGTGATGAGCAGTGCCTGGTTTCCTCCAGACCTGACGCTTGGCATTCAGGCCAAAGAGTTCAATCTTGGTTTCATTAGACCAGAGAATCTTGTTTCTCATTGTCTGAGAGTCCTTTAGGTGCCTTTTTGTCAAACTCCAAGCAGGTGTCAAGTGCCTTTTGCTGAGGAGTGGCTTCCGTCTGGCCACAACCACAAAGGCCTGATTGGTGGAGTGCTGCAGAGATGGTTGTCCTTCTAGAAGGTTCTCCCATCTCCACAGAGGAACTCTGGAGCCCTGTCAGAGTGACCATCGGGTTCTTGGTCACCTCCCTGACCAAGGCCCTTCTCCCCCGATTGCTCAGTTTGGACGGGCGGCCAGCTCTAGTCTTGGTGGTGCCAAACTTCTTCCATTTAAAAATGATGGAGGCCACTTCACTTCCCAGATCTGTGCCTCAACACAATCCTGTCTCAGAGCTCGATGGACAATTCCTTTGACCTTATGGCTGTTTCTTTTGCTCTGACATGCACTGTCAACTGTGGGACGTTATATAGACAGCTGTGTGCCTTTCCAAGTCATGTCCAATCAATTGAATTTACCACAGGTGGACTCCGATCAAGTTGTTGAAACATCAAGGATGATCAATGGAAACAGGATGCACCCGAGCTCATAACAACGGGTCTGAATACTTATGTAAAAAATATTTTGTTTATATTTTTTAAAATAAATTAGCAAAAATGTATAAAATCCTCTTTCACTTTGTTATTATGGGGTATTTTTTTATTTTACCTTTATTTAACTGGGCAAATTCTTATTTTCAATGACGGCCTAGGAACAGTGGGTTAACTGCCTGTTCAGGGACAGAACGACAGATTTGTACCTTGTCAGCTCGGGGATTTGAACTTGCAAACTTCCGGTTACTAGTACAACGCTCTAACCACTAGGCTACCCTGCCGCTCTAACCACTAGGCTACCCTGCCGCTCTAACCGCTAGGCTACCCTGCCGCTCTAACCACTAGGCTACCCTGCCGCTCTAACCACTAGGCTACCCTGCCGCTCTAACCACTAGGCTACCCTGCCGCTCTAACCACTAGGCTACCCTGCCGCTCTAACCACTAGGCTACCCTGCCGCTCTAACCACTAGGCTACCCTGCCGCTCTAACCACTAGGCTACCCTGCCGCTCTAACCACTAGGCTACCCTGCCGCTCTAACCACTAGGCTACCCTGCCGCTCTAACCACTAGGCTAGCCGCTCTAACCGCTAGGCTACCCTGCCGCTCTAACCACTAGGCTACCCTGCCGCTCTAACCACTAGGCTACCCTGCCGCTCTAACCACTAGGCTACCCTGCCGCTCTAACCACTAGGCTACCCTGCCGCTCTAACCACTAGGCTACCCTGCCGCTCTAACCACTAGGCTACCCTGCCGCTCTAACCACTAGGCTACCCTGCCGCTCTAACCACTAGGCTACCCTGCCGCTCTAACCACTAGGCTACCCTGCCGCTCTAACCACTAGGCTGCCGCTCTAACCACTAGGCTACCCTGCCGCTCTAACCACTAGGCTACCCTGTATTGCGGGTAGATTGATGCGATTTCTTATATATTTAATACATTTTTAAATTAAGGCTGTAACATAATAAAATCTGAAGGGGTCTGAATACTTTTCCGAATGCACTGTAAATAAATCCCATCTCTGAGTGAGACGCTGTGCCTCGTCCACCTACATGTCATGGAGATGTTGGCCTGTTGGTACTGCTGCTGGTCCATCTCTGGGTCCTCCTTCTCAGTCTGGGCTATAGGGGGCTGGGGGGGTAACTGACTCTGCTGGGGGATCTGAGGGCCTCTGCTGCCTGTAGAGGATACTGCTGCTTCTGATTCCTCTTCTCCAACTCCTCTCTGACCAGCTGCCTCTGTTCTCTCTTCTTTTGGATCAGAGACACTCGGTCTTTGATGGCCTTGGCCATCGTCTTGTGGTCTCCCTCGCACACATAGCCAGACTCGACCTGTTGGGACAGGAGAAGGAACAACCATGACTAGTCCATCTGCTTTGACAGTCGCCACAACATCTCTCTCAGTGACGAGCTTCTACACCTCTATCCAGCTACCGTTTTCATCGATGTTGCAGTTCTGTTTTTAAAACCACCAGATCAATTACTTATAACAAAAATACATGGTATCAATCGATCCACCGTCCAACAATAAACCGTACCATTTCCTGTGCCACATCTTCGGGGAAGTCCTTGTTGAGGTCGAAGGAGAACTCGATGGCTTCGTTGTCCTTGTACTTTCCCTTCAGCTTCTTGACGTCTTCTATCCTCAGCCACAGTTTGATAGCGATCATCTCCCCATCGTCCTCCTCGGCTAGCTCCACACGCACACCAGTCTCCTCCTGGAAGAACGCATGGCTCAGCAGGATCTTAATGACATATCTGTGGCAGTGGAGGAGGGATGGGGGAAGAGAGAGGGAGGAGAGCGAGGGAGAAGAGAGGGGGACAATAGAGACCGGGGAAGAGGGAAAGAATAGAGAGAGGGGAAGAGAGGGGGGAGAATAGAGAGAGAAGGGAAGAGAGGGAGAAAATAGAGAGAGGGGAAGAGAGAGGGGGAGAAGAGAGAGGGGAAGAAGAGAGAGAAGGGAAGAGAGGGGGAGAAGAGAGAGAAGGGAAGAGAGGGGGGGAAGAGAGAGAGGGGGAAGAGAGGGGAAGAGAGGGGAAGAAGAGAGAGGGGAAGAGAGGGGGAGGGAGAGAAGAGAGAGAGAAGGGAAGAGAGGGGGAGAATAGAGAGAGAAGGGAAGAGAGGGGGAGTTTGATGAGAGAGTTTAGCATTAAGGCCAAAACAGGTTTTATTACATTCAATAAGTTCTGCATGGTGCATGATTAACCTATTAGCCTATTTACAGAGGACATTACACAACTTTAGGCCAGTGTGGGCTGGCCTAAAGGACTGTTATAGAGCTGTGTGCTGACATCCAGTACTATGGCTTAATATCCTATAATAACTACATATATTTACAATCCATAAATTATATCCCATATTAACTATGTACAGTCGTGGCCAAAAGTTGAGAATGACACAAATATAAATTCTCACAAAATTTGCTGCTTCAGTGTCTTTAGATATTTTTTGTCAGATGTTACTATGGAATACTGAAGTATAATTACAAGCATTTCATAAGTATCAAAGGCTTTTATTGACAATTACATGAAGTTGATGCAGAGAGTCAATATCTGCAGTGTTGACCCTTCTTTTTCAAGGCCTCTGAAATCCACCCTGGCATGCTGTCAATTAACTTCTGGGCCACATCCTGACTGATGGCAGCCCATTCTTGCATAATCAATGCTTGGAGTTTGTCAGAATTTGTGGGTTTTTGTTTGTCCACCCGCCTCTTGAGGATTGACCACAAATTCTCAATGGGATTAAGGTCTGGGGAGTTTCCTGGCCATGGAACCAAAATGTCAATGTTTTGTTCCCCAAGCCACTTAGTTATCACTTTTGCCTTATGACAAGGTGCTTCATCATGCTGGAAAAGGCATTGTTCGTCACCAAACTGTTCCTGGATGGTTGGGAGAAGTTGCTCTCTGAGGATGTGTTGGTACCATTCTTTATTCATGGCTGTGTTCTTAGGCAAAATTGTGAGTGAGCCCACCCCTTGGCTGAGAAGCAACCCCACAGATGAATGGTCTTAGGATGCTTTACTGTTGGCATGATACAGGACTGAAGGTAGCGCTCACCTTGTCTTCTCCAGACAAGCTTTTTTCCGGAAGCTCCAAACAATTGGATAAGGGGATTCAGAGAAAATGACTTTACCCCGGTCCTCAGCAGTCCAATCCCTGTACCTTTTGCAGAATTTCAGTCTGTCCCTGATGTTTTTCCTGAAGAGAAGTGGCTTCTTTGCTGCCCTTCTTGACACCAGGCCATCCTCCAAAAGTCTTCGCCTCACTGTGCGTGCAGATGCACTCACACCTGCCTGCTGCCATTCTGGAGCAAGCTCTCTCAACTTTAGGAGACGGTCCTGGCACTTGCTGGACTTTCTTGGGTGCCCTGAAGCCTTCTTCACAACAATTGAACCGCTCTCCTTCAAGTTCTTGATGATCCAATAATGGGTTGATTTAGGTGCAATCTTACTGGCAGCAATATCCTTGCCTGTGAAGCCCTTTATGTGCAAAGCAATGATGACGGCACGTGTTTCCTTGCAGGTAACCATGATTGACAGAGGAAGAACAATGATTCCAAGCACCACCCTCCTTTTGAAGCTTCCAATCTGTTATTTGAACTCAATCAGAATGACAGAGTGATCTCCAGCCTTGTCAACACTCACACCTGTATTAACAAAATAATCACTGACGTGTCAGCTGGTCCTTTTGTGGCAGGGCTGAAATGCAGTGGAAATGTTTTTGGGGGATTCAGTTCATTTGCATGGCGAAGAGGGATTTTGCAATTAATTGCAATTCATCTGATCACTCTTCATAACATTCTGGAGTATATGCAAATTGCCATCATACAAACTGAGGCAGCAGACTTTGTGAAAATTAATATTTGTGTCATTCAACTTTTGGCCATGACTGTATATTTACTATCCATAAGTTATATCCCATATTAACCATGTATATTTACTATCCATAAATGATATCCTATAATAACCATGTATATTTACAATCCATAATTGATATCCTATAATAACCATGTATATTTACAATCCATAAATGATATCCTATAATAACTAGGTATATATACTATCCATAAATTATATCCTATAATGACTAGGTATATTTACAATCCATAAATGATATCCTATAATAACCATTATTTACTATCCATAAATTATATCCTATGATAACCATGCATATTTTACTATCCATAAATATCCTATAATAACCATGAATATTTACAATCCATAATTGATATCCTATAATAACCATGTATATTTACTATCCATAATTGATATCCTATAATAACCATGTATATTTACAATCCATCCATAATATGATATTTACCTATAATAACTAATCCATAATTGATATCCTATAATAACCATGCATATTTACTATCCATATATATCATATAATAACCATGCATATTTACAATCCATAAATTATATCCTATAATTATACCTATGTATATTTACAATCCATAAATGATATATCCTATAATAACCATGTATATTTACTATATTTACTATCCATAAATGATATCCTATAATAACTAGGTATATATACTATCCATAAATTATATCCTATAATGACTATGTATATTTACAATCCATAATTGATATCCTATAATAACTATTATTTACAATCCATAATTGATATCCTATAATAACCATTAATATTTACAATCCATAATTGATATCCTATAATAACCATGTATATTTACAATCCATAAATGATATCCTATAATAACCATGTATATTTACTATCCATAATTGATATCCTATAATAACTATGTATATTTACAATCCATAATTGATATCCTATAATAACCATGTATATTTACTATCCATAAATGATATCCTATAATAACCATGTATATTTACTATCCATAAATGATATCCTATAATAACCATGTATATTTACAATCCATAATTGATATCCTATAATAACTAGGTATATATACTATCCATAAATTATATCCTATAATGACTATGTATATTTACTATCCATTACTCAGACAAATGGCATAATTGAAGCCTCAATGTTACCTCTCAGAACATCTTATCATGTGAGGCTCAGCTGGTAAGTGTGTCACGTTCTGACCTTAGTTCTGTTATTATATCTTTGTTTCAGTATGGTCAGGGCGTGAGTTGGGTGGGCAGCCGGTTTGCTATGTTGGTTTTTGAGTTCGGCCTAGTATGGTTCTCAATCAGAGGCAGCTGTCAATTGCTGTCCCTGATTGAGAATCATACATAGGTAGCCTTCACTTTTGGGTTGTGAGTGTTTGGTCCACACGGTACTGTTTTCGGTTTTGTATATTCACGTCATCGTTTGTTGTTTTGTTCGAGTGTTCTATTATCTTTATTAAAACACATTATGGACACTTACCACGCTGCGTTTTGGTCCTCCGATCCTCCATACTACTCTTCTTCGTCAGAAAACTCTTACAATGTGTGTGTAAGTGTCTTTGGATAAATGTGCATGTCTGCTAAGTTCATTATTATATTAAGGTGATGTTTAATGCATGTCTGAGTAGAATACATGTGCAGCACAGAGTGAGCCAGCGACAGCTAACATGGCAAACAACTACAGGAGCTCTCTCACACACAGAGACACACACACACACACACACACACACACACACACACACACACACACACACACACACACACACACACACACACACACACACACACACACACACACACACACACACACACACACACACACACACACACACACACACAGAGACACACACACACAGAGACACACACACACGTTGGATTCTCTCCGACACACAAAAACATGCCAGTTCATCGATGAATGCAGTGTTTACACCCCCAGTAAGGTGATGGATCATCAGGCCTCTCTGTAAATGTAATGTAGGCCGGCAAGGCACCAACAAAACTAATCAAATCAAATGTTATTTGTCACATGGTAAACAACAGGGTGTAGACTAACCGTGAAATGCTGACTGACAGGTCTTCCCAACAATGTAGAGAGAAATAGAAAGATAATAACACCAGGAATAAATACACAATGAGTAACAATGAGTTGATGTGCAGGGGTACGAGGTAATGACTTGACTATATACCAGTACTGAGTTGATGTGCAGGGGTACGAGGTAATGACTTGACTATATACCAGTACTGAGTTGATGTGCAGGGGTACGAGGTAATGACTTGACTATATACCAGTACTGAGTTGATGTGCAGGGGTACGAGGTAATAACTTGACTATATACACGAGGTACCAGTGCTGAGTTGATGTGCAGGGGTACGAGGTAATACCATGACTATATACACGAGGTACCAGTACTGAGTTGATGTGCAGGGGGACTATATACACGTACCAGTACTGAGTTGATACGACTATATACACGGGTACCAGTACTGAGTTGATGTGCAGGGGTACGAGGTACGATATACATACACGAGGTACCAGTACTGAGTTGATGTGCAGGGGTACGAGGTAATAACTGACTATATACACGGGGTACCAGTACTGAGTTGATGTGCAGGGGTACAGGTAATACCAGTATATACTGGTTACCAGTACTGAGTTGATGTGCAGGAGGTAATAACTTGACTATATACACGGGTACCAGTACTGAGTTGATGTGCAGGGGTACGAGGTAATAACTTGGCTATATACACGAGGTACCAGTACTGAGTTGATGTGCAGGGGTACGAGGTAATAACTTGACTATATACACGAGGTACCAGTACTGAGTTGATGTGCAGGGGTACGAGGTAATAACTTGGCTATATACACAGGGTACCAGTACTGAGTTGATGTGCAGGGGTACGAGGTAATAACTTGGCTATATACACAGGGTACCAGTACTGAGTTGATGTGCAGGGGTACGAGGTAATAACTTGGCTATATACACAGGGTACCAGTACTGAGTTGATGTGCAGGGGTACGAGGTAATAACTTGGCTATATACACACGAGGTACCTGTACTGAGTTGATGTGCAGGGGTACGAGGTATTTGAGGTAGATATGTACATATAGGTAGGGATAAAATGACTAGGAAACAGGACAGATAATAAACAGCAGCAGCAGTGTATGTGGCGTATGTGGGGCGGCAGGTAGCCGATCGGTTAGAGCGTTGGACTACTAACCGAAAGGTTGCAAGATCGAATCCCCGAGCTGACAAGGTAAACATCTGTCGATCCAGTTACAGAGGGAGGTGTTCAGTCCTAATGTCCTGAGCTAGGAGGGCACTAAATGGTGTTGAACGCTGAGCTGTCGTCAATGAACAACACTCTCACATAGGTGTTCCTGTTATCCAGGCGGGAGAGTGCCGTGTGGAGTGCAATAGAGATTGCGTCATCTGAACATCTGTTGGGTCAGTACGCGAATTGGAGAGGGTCCAGAGTGTCTGGGATGATGGTGTTGATGTGAGCCATGACTTCCACAGCATTTCATGACTACAGATGGCTACAGGGCTGCCAAGTGTCTGACATGTCACAAAAAACAGGATAAGAGAATCCCATGTCCTACTCGGATGGGTCCACAGTGTCTCCTGACCCCTCCTGTCTCAGCCTCCAGTATTTATGCTGCAGTAGTTTATGTGTCGGGGGCTAGGGTCAGTTTGTTATATCTGGAGTACTTCTTCTGTCCTATTCGGTGTCCTGTGTGAATCTAAGTGTGCGTTCTCTAATTCTCTCCTTCTCTCTCTCTCTCTCGGAGGACCTGAGCCCTAGGATCATGCCCCAGGACTACCTGACATGATGACTCCTTGCTGTCCCCAGTCCACCTGGCCGTGCTGCTGCTCCAGTTTCAACTGTTCTGCCTTACTATTATTGACCATGCTGGTCATTTATGAACATTTGAACATCTTAGCCATGTTCTGTTATAATCTCCACCCGGCACACCCAGAAGAGGACTGGCCACCCCACATAGCATGGTTCCTCTCTAGGTTTCTTCCTAGGTTTTGGCCTTTCTAGGGAGTTTTTCCTAGCCACCGTGCTTCTACACCTGCATTGCTTGCTGTTTGGGGTTTTAGGCTGGGTTTCTGTACAGCACTTTGAGATATCAGCTGATGTACGAAGGGCTATATAAATACATTTGATTTGATTTGTTACAGGTGGCTAACACACTGTAGGCACCACTGGGTCCACACAGTGAATGCTCTAATGCAGGGCTCTCCGACCCTGCGCCTGGAGAGTTACCCTCCTGTAGGTTTTCACTCCCACCCCAGTTGTAACTAACCTGACTCAGTTTATCAACAAGCTAATTATTATTAGAATCAATTGCGCTAGATTAGGGTTGGCGTGAAAACCTACAGGATGCTAGCTCTCCAGGAACGGGGTTGGAGTGAAAACCTACAGGACGCTAGCTCTCCAGGAACGGGGTTGGAGTGAAAACCTACAGGACGCTAGCTCTCCAGGAACGGGGTTGGAGAGAAAACCTACAGGACGCTAGCTCTCCAGGAACGGGGTTGGAGTGAAAACCTACAGGACGCTAGCTTTCCAGGAACGGGGTTGGAGTGAAAACCTACAGGACGCTAGCTCTCCAGGAACGGGGTTGGAGAGAAAACCTACAGGACGCTAGCTCTCCAGGTACAGGGTTGGAGTGAAAACCTACAGGACGCTAGCTCTCCAGGAACGGAGTTAGAGTGAAAACCTACAGGACGCTAGCTCTCCAGGAACAGGGTTGGAGAGCCCTGCACTAGTGAGTCTAAACCCCTACAACTCATCCAGAACGCCGCAGCTCGTCTGGTGTTCAACCTTCCCAAGTTCTCTCACGTCACCCCGCTCCTCCGCTCTCTCCACTGGCTTCCAGTTGAAGCTCGCATCCGCTACAAGACCATGGTGCTTGCCTACGGAGCTGTGAGGGGAACGGCACCTCAGTACCTCCAGGCTCTGATCAGGCCCTACACCCAAACAAGGGCACTGCGTTCATCCACCTCTGGCCTGCTCGCCTCCCTACCACTGAGGAAGTACAGTTCCCGCTCAGCCCAGTCAAAACTGTTCGCTGCTCTGGCTCCCCAATGGTGGAACACACTCCCTCACGACACCAGGACAGCGGAGTCAATCACCACCTTCCGGAGACACCTGAAACCCCACCTCTTTAAGGAATACCTAGGATAGGATAAAGTAATCCTTCTCACCCCCCCTTAAAAGATTTAGATGCACTATTGTAAAGTGGCTGTTCCACTGGATGTCATAAGGTGAATGCACCAATTTGTAAGTCGCTCTGGATAAGAGCGTCTGCTAAATGACTTAAATGTAAATGTAAATGTAAATGTAGTTTAAATAGCAAACATACTATTATTGTTGAGACCGACCGCATAGTTAAGTCATACATTTCATGCATCGTTAAGTTAACCTCAATCATTAACCTGTCATTCTTCTGGTACTTTAGACAGAGTTGTATATAAATCAGTGTGAAAAAACAAGGCTATAGTCTTGATAACAAACACAGTGAGAATGTCTGCACAGTATGGCCAGCCTTTCCATGCATCGTTGAGTTAACAAACCTCAACCATGGCAACATTAGTATCAAGCACCAGGATAATGACAAAGTGGGGAAAACCCCAAGGCTTTAGTTTAAATAGTAAACATACAGATGATGTTGTTAGACAACACAGTCTTTTTATCCATTGTTCTGTCTAAAACCTCAACCGTGCATCATTAAGGACCCAGAGTGGGGAAAAACATGGCTTGATTATACTTAAGCTAGTGGGAATAACATCCTAGCCACATATTAAAAGCTTTACTGCACTTCTCTTTTCTCAAGGGTGTAGTTTGGTTGTTGTTGCAGGGTGTTGTATGATATTATGTCTATAATACAAAACGCAGACTTTTATTAGAAAGACAATAAAAGACACAGAGATGAATCCTACTAGTAGGAGACAGCATAGATGTATTAAAGATACAGAGATGAATCCTACTAGTAGGAGACAGCATAGATGTATTAAAGATACAGAGATGAATCCTACTAGTAGGAGACAGCATAGATGTATTAAAGATACAGAGATGAATCCTACTAGTAGGAGACAGCATAGATGTATTAAAGACACAGAGATGAATCCTACTAGTAGGAGACAGCATAGATGTATTAAAGATACAGAGATGAATCCTACTAGAGGAGACAGCATAGATGTATTAAAGATACAGAGATGAATCCTACTAGTAGGAGACAGCATAGATGTATTAAAGATACAGAGATGAATCCTACTAGTAGGAGACAGCATAGATGTATTAAAGATACAGAGATGAATCCTACTAGTAGGAGACAGCATAGATGTATTAAAGACACAGAGATGAATCCTACTAGTAGGAGACAGCATAGATGTATTAATACAACCGGCGGCTTGGCGACTAAAAGCACATTTATGCAACGGGGATTTTACCATCTCCCAGTGTTCATGCATTGTTAAACAGTTCACACCAGAGAAAGACAGCCAAGTCACCATCAGTCTTTCCACTGCATCATCAGTAACACATCATACTGGGGATTCATCTGACAACAAATGACCAAATATTGCTTGCATTCCTCCCCCACATTTCATGTTTCAATGCACTGATGCAAAATTGTTGCCCTTAGTTCAAGGACTGGACGGCCTTCATAGTGCAAACACAGTGCAGCATAGCAGAGGGATATATTGATTTGTCAGTTGTGTGTGAGACAGCAGTCTTTCCAGCTCTCACTCATTGACACAATCATTCACTACTCAACTGGCCTCACTGAGTAAAGTTGACCTTCAAATGCAAACTTTAAAAAGACACCCAGTATATATCTTTCACATACTGAGATGTAGTAAAAGATTTCAGAAAAACTCATCAACAAAGCCTTCTAAGGATTGACACGTAGTTAAACATGAAGGCTGTAAATCTTCATGAGAGTGACTAGTAAAACTGATGGACAAAATAAGTGTCCTTCAAAACAAATCATTTTGTTCCCCCTCTAGGCCAGGGGCATTCAAGCTTTTTCAGCAGGGACTCCATTTTTTACAGTAGAATGTCAGGGGACCCCATTATTTTCCCAAAAATCTCTTGCGACCCCATCCCAAATCTAATGACAACCTTAAAAATCAACAAATAACCTTCAATTCATTGGATTTTCAACTCTTATCCAAATGAAAATAAACCAATAAATACATTTATTCCATACAACTGTATCTTTAAAATGATTTTTTCTCTAAAACTTTTGTTTCTTGCCCCATAAAATATTCGGTACTGTTAATTTGTATTTTATTTTGGCGACCCCACTTCAGTGTCACGACCCCGACTTTGAAGGATACTGCTCTAGGCAAAAACTGACACGTAGTCAAGGCAACCATGAGTGACATTCATATTTAAACAGTGATGAGGGGTTTTGACAGACACAGGTAGTTGCCAGCTAGAGACAGTAATACAGGTTCAGTTCCTCTTGTTTTGGTTCAACAGGAACAGAGAGTGGAAAAGGAAAACACTCTGTCCACAAACTGTGGGAGATTTATGTAGCGATTCAGAGTGGCAGTGTGTGTGTGGGGCCTGTTTGTAGGACTAAGTATTCAGGGAGAACTAAGCGGCAGGCTGGCCAAGGCCTTCAGGCCCTCAGACTCTCAGACTCTGAACATCATGTGTGTGAATGACAGATGAAAGGACTAACAGCACCCCAAGGTGTGTGTTTGTGTACAGTACACACGCACACGCTCACACACACACACACCCCCTAGCTCACCTCTCATCTTTGTTCTGGCGGATGCATCCCTCGATGATTTCCTTCACTTCTGGTATGGCTACCTTGTCAAAGCTGGCCGGCTTGACTCCCTGTGGGGGCAAAACACAGGAGAACATTAAATCAATGTGCCAGCTGAAGCATGAGGCCAACAGAGACCCCCATTTCACCTCATTATCGAGCAGGGGGGCGTCTAGTGGAAAGATCAAGGCCAAGGAATCAAGGGAGAGAAAAAGAGGGGGTCTCAGTTAAAAAACAACTTTCAATTCTGGTTGAGTGTAGCAATGGGTCATTTTCCTTACGACAGAGACCATAAAAGTGTGTGTGTTGTGTGTTTTGTGGGCCCCAGTGAGCTCTAAACAGCCAGGGTAACCAGCCGTGTTGATTTAACTCAGGGAGTGTGTGGTGTGGCAGGCCTGAAGCTCTAGCTGAGACAGACTTGGAAGTCTGTCACCGGCTCAGCCCAATGTAGCCAAAGTCTGGCTCGAGACGCTTCAGTAAACCTGGGCCCCAAGCATACCTGGATCAACATAGAAACATACATGTGCACACAACATGCGAGCCCCATTAGCCTACCATACAAACACGTTTTACTGGACAACATAGAAACATACATGTGCACACAACATGCGAGCCCCATTAGCCTACCATACAAACACATTTTACTGGTCAACATAGAAACATACATGTGCACACAACATGCGTGAGCCCCATTAGCCTACCATACAAACACGTTTTACTGGACAACATGCACACAACATGCGAGCCCCATTAGCCTACCATACAAACACATTTTACTGGACAACATTGATCAACATCAGACACAACATTTTCAGAACTCACACCAATACTTTTGCCATCCTTTCAGACGCAGATGGAAGCAGCATCTATAGAACATAAATGACTAAAAGCTCATTTGATTCAAATCAGGCCAAATAAATACTGTATTTCCACCATTCAGCATTTTATCAGATGCACAACCTTTAAAGAAAAAGGTCCTGGTCGGGGAGGACAAATGGTTCTAAGAGTCTTGAAACGCAGGACTTGAATAAAGTCCACATCAAGAGGATCCAGTTGTTGAGATGAATAAGTCCAGCCCAACATCAGGGCAGTGAGATTCAAGGGCAAGTCATCCTCCTGATACCAAGTTGATCCATACAACCTGAACCCAAGGCAAGTCATCCTCCTGATACCAAGTCATTTGTAAAAAATAAAAAAATAAAAAAAATAATTAGGATCCAATTAGCTAACGCCATAACGCTAGCTAATCTTCCTGGAGTCCAACACCAATTAACAAGACATTACAAACCACCACAAAACAAGACTTCAAACTTTCAACAAGTAGACAATTAAAATACCTGACAGGAAACACATTTGACGTTCAGTTGACGCTTTCTATTTCCTGTCCAGTCATATGGTCTATCGCATTAGATGTTCTTTCTATTTCCTGTCCAGTCACATGGTCTATCGCATTAGATGCTCTTTCAATTTCCTGTCCAGTCATATGGTCTATCGCATTAGATGTTCTTTCTATTTCCTGTCCAGTCATATGGTCTATCGCATTAGATGTTCTTTCTATTTCCTGTCCAGTCATATGGTCTATCGCATTAGATGTTCTTTCTATTTCCTGTCCAGTCATATGGTCTATCGCATTAGATGTTCTTTCTATTTCCTGTCCAGTCATATGGTCTATCGCATTAGATGTTCTTTCTATTTCCTGTCCAGTCATATGGTCTAGGTGGATTTACTATTTGCCTGAGAAATATGGATTGGTAAAGAGTTCCATTCAGCTGAGAAATATGGATTGTTAAAGAGGTCCATTCAGCTGAGAAATATGGATTGGTAAAGAGGTCCATTCAGCTGAGATGAATATGGATTGGTAAAGAGATCCATTCAGCTGATAAATATGGATTGGTAAAGAGTTCCATTCAGCTGATAAATATGGATTGGTAAAGAGGTCCATTCAGCTGATAAATATGGATTGGTAAAGAGTTCCATTCAGCTGATAAATATGGATTGGTAAAGAGTTCATTCAGCTGATAAATATGGATTGGTAAAGAGTTCCATTCAGCTGATAAATATGGATTGGTAAAGAGTTCCATTCAGCTGATAAATATGGATTGGTAAAGAGTTCCATTCAGCTAGAAATATGGATTTTCAGACACCATTAGATTGGTAAAGAGTTCCATTCAGCTGATAAATATGGATTGGTAAAGAGTTCCATTCAGCTAGAAATATGGATTGGTAAAGAGGTCCATTCAGCTGATAAATATGGATTGGTAAAGAGTTCCATTCAGCTGATAAATATGGATTGGTAAAGAGGTCCATTCAGCTGATAAATATGGATTGGTAAAGAGTTCCATTCAGCTGAGAAATATGGATTGGTAAAGAGTTCCATTCAGCTGATAAATATGGATTGGTAAAGAGGTCCATTCAGCTGATAAATATGGATTGGTAAAGAGTTCCATTCAGCTAGAAATATGGATTGGTAAAGAGTTCCATTCAGCTAGAAATATGGATTGGTAAAGAGTTCCATTCAGCTGATAAATATGGATTGGTAAAGAGTTCCATTCAGCTGATAAATATGGATTGGTAAAGAGTTCCATTCAGCTGATAAATATGGATTGGTAAAGAGGTCCATTCAGCTGAGAAATATGGATTGGTAAAGAGTTCCATTCAGCTGATAAATATGGATTGGTAAAGAGATTCAGCTGATAAATATGGATTCCATTCAGCTGATAAATATGGATTGGTAAAGAGTTCCATTCAGCTGATAAATATGGATTGGTAAAGAGGTCCATTCAGCTGATAAATATGGATTGGTAAAGAGTTCCATTCAGCTGATAAATATGGATTGGTAAAGAGTTCCATTCAGCTGATAAATATGGATTGGTAAAGAGTTCCATTCAGCTGATAAATATGGATTGGTAAAGAGTTCCATTCAGCTGATAAATATGGATTGGTAAAGAGTTCCATTCAGCTGATAATTGGTAAAGAGTTCCATTCAGCTGAGAAATATGGATTGGTAAAGAGTTCCATTCAGCTGATAAATATGGATTGGTAAAGAGTTCCATTCAGCTGATAAATATGGATTGGTAAAGAGTTCCATTCAGCTGATAAATATGGATTGGTAAAGAGTTCCATTCAGCTGATAAATATGGATTGGTAAAGAGTTCCATTCAGCTGATAAATATGGATTGGTAAAGAGGTCCATTCAGCTGATAAATATGGATTGGTAAAGAGTTCCATTCAGCTGATAAATATGGATTGGTAAAGAGGTCCATTCAGCTGATAAATATGGATTGGTAAAGAGTTCCATTCAGCTGATAAATATGGATTGGTAAAGAGTTCCATTCAGCTGATAAATATTCAGCTGGATTGGTAAAGAGGTCCATTCAGCTGATAAATATGGATTGGTAAAGAGTTCCATTCAGCTGATAAATATGGATTGGTAAAGAGTTCCATTCAGCTGATAAATATGGATTGGTAAAGAGTTCCATTCAGCTGATAAATATGGATTGGTAAAGAGTTCCATTCAGCTGATAAATATGGATTGGTAAAGAGGTCCATTCAGCTGATAAATATGGATTGGTAAAGAGGTCCATTCAGCTGATAAATATGGATTGGTAAAGAGTTCCATTCAGCTGATAAATATGGATTGGTAAAGAGGTCCATTCAGCTGATAAATATGGATTGGTAAAGAGTTCCATTCAGCTGATAAATATGGATTGGTAAAGAGGTCCATTCAGCTGATAAATATGGATTGGTAAAGAGTTCCATTCAGCTGATAAATATGGATTCCATTCAGCTGATAAATAATTGGTAAAGAGTTCCATTCAGCTGATAAATATGGATTGGTAAAGAGTTCCATTCAGCTGATAAATATGGATTGGTAAAGAGGTCCATTCAGCTGATAAATATGGATTGGTAAAGAGTTCCATTCAGCTGATAAATATGGATTGGTAAAGAGTTCCATTCAGCTGATAAATATGGATTGGTAAAGAGTTCCATTCAGCTGATAAATATGGATTGGTAAAGAGGTCCATTCAGCTGATAAATATGGATTGGTAAAGAGGTCCATTCAGCTGATAAATATGGATTGGTAAAGAGGTCCATTCAGCTGATAAATATGGATTGGTAAAGAGGTTTCAGCCATTCAGCTGATAAATATGGATTCAGCTGATAAAGAGTAAAGAGTCCATTCAGCTGATAAATATGGATTGGTAAAGAGTTCCATTCAGCTGATAAATATGGATTGGTAAAGAGTTCCATTCAGCTGATAAATATGGATTGGTAAAGAGTTCCATTCAGCTGAGAAATATGGATTGGTAAAGAGGTCCATTCAGCTGATAAATATGGATTGGTAAAGAGTTCCATTCAGCTGATAAATATGGATTGGTAAAGAGTTCCATTCAGCTGATAAATATGGATTGGTAAAGAGTTCCATTCAGCTGATAAATATGGATTGGTAAAGAGTTCCATTCAGCTGATAAATATGGATTGGTAAAGAGTTCCATTCAGCTGATAAATATGGATTGGTAAAGAGTTCCATTCAGCTGATAAATATGGATTGGTAAAGAGTTCCATTCAGCTGATAAATATGGATTGGTAAAGAGTTCCATTCAGCTGATAAATATGGATTGGTAAAGAGTTCCATTCAGCTGATAAATATGGATTGGTAAAGAGTTCCATTCAGCTGATAAATATGGATTGGTAAAGAGTTCCATTCAGCTGATAAATATGGATTGGTAAAGAGTTCCATTCAGCTGATAAATATGGATTGGTAAAGAGTTCCATTCAGCTGATAAATATGGATTGGTAAAGAGTTCCATTCAGCTGATAAATATGGATTGGTAAAGAGGTCCATTCAGCTGATAAATATGGATTGGTAAAGAGGTCCATTCAGCTGATAAATATGGATTGGTAAAGAGTTCCATTCAGCTGATAAATATGGATTGGTAAAGGCTCTGTATTGGAAAAGAGTTCCATTCAGCTGATAAATATGGATTGGTAAAGAGTCCATTCAGCTGATAAATATGGCTTGGTAAAGAGGTCCATTCCTGTCTGGTTTAAAGAGTGGTTATGGATTGGTAAAGAGGTCCATTCAGTGATAAATATGGATTGGCTTGGAGTTCCATGCTGGTAAATATGGATTGGTAAAGAGGTCCATTCAGCTGTTATGGATTGGTAAAGAGTTCCATTCAGCTATAAATATGGATTGGTAAAGAGGTCCATTCAGCTATGGATTGGTAAAGAGTTCCAACGGGATTTGAGGTTGCCTGTCTGGTTTAGTGGTTATGGCTTGGGTTGCCTGTCTGGTTTAGTGGTTATGGATTGTCCATTCAGCTAGTATGTACTGGTAACGGCTTGGGTTGCCTGTCTGGTTTAGTGGTTATGTGTGTTTCAGCTAGTATGTACTAACAGCCATTGGGTTGCCTGTCTGGTTTAGTGGTTATGAGTGCTGCTAGTATGTACTAACGGCTTAAATATGGTTGCCTGTCTGGTTTAGTGGTTATGCTGTGTTGCTAGTATGTACTAAAATATGGCTTGGGTTGCCTGTCTGGTTTAGTGGTTATGTGTGTTGCTAGTATGTACTAACAGCTTGGGTTGCCTGTCTGGTTTAGTGGTTATGGATTGTGTTGCTAGTATGTACTAACGGCTTGGGTTGCCTGTCTGGTTTAGTGGTTATGCGTGTTGCTAGTATGTACTAACGGCTTGGGTTGCCTGTCTGGTTTAGTGGTTATGTGTGTTGCTAGTATGTACTAACGGCTTGGGTTGCCTGTCTGGTTTAGTGGTTATGAGTGTTGCTAGTATGTACTAACGGCTTGGGTTGCCTGTCTGGTTTAGTGGTTATGTGTGTTGCTAGTATGTACTAACGGCTTGGGTTGCCTGTCTGGTTTAGTGGTTATGAGTGTTGCTAGTATGTACTAACGGCTTGGGTTGCCTGTCTGGTTTAGTGGTTATGTGTGTTGCTAGTATGTACTAACGGCTTGGGTTGCCTGTCTGGTTTAGTGGTTATGTGTGTTGCTAGTATGTACTAACGGCTTGGGTTGCCTGTCTGGTTTAGTGGTTATGTGTGTTGCTAGTATGTACTAACGGCTTGGGTTGCCTGTCTGGTTTAGTGGTTATGTGTGTTGCTAGTATGTACTAACGGCTTGGGTTGCCTGTCTGGTTTAGTGGTTATGTGTGTTGCTAGTATGTACTAACGGCTTGGGTTGCCTGTCTGGTTTAGTGGTTATGTGTGTTGCTAGTATGTACTAACGGCTTGGGTTGCCTGTCTGGTTTAGTGGTTATGTGTGTTGCTAGTATGTACTAACGGCTTGGGTTGCCTGTCTGGTTTAGTGGTTATGTGTGTTGCTAGTATGTACTAACGGCTTGGGTTGCCTGTCTGGTTTAGTGGTTATGTGTGTTGCTAGTATGTACTAACGGCTTGGGTTGCCTGTCTGGTTTACAGGTTATGTGTGTTGCTAGTATGTACTAACGGCTTGGGTTGCCTGTCTGGTTTAGTGGTTATGTGTGTTGCTAGTATGTACTAACGGCTTGGGTTGCCTGTCTGGTTTAGTGGTTATGTGTGTTGCTAGTATGTACTAACGGCTTGGGTTGCCTGTCTGGTTTAGTGGTTATGTGTGTTGCTAGTATGTACTAACGGCTTGGGTTGCCTGTCTGGTTTAGTGGTTATGCGTGTTGCTAGTATGTACTAACGGCTTGGGTTGCCTGTCTGGTTTAGTGGTTATGCGTGTTGCTAGTATGTACTAACTGACCTGAAAATACTGTTTTATTTTATTTTTTAATAAAAAAATAAATATAACGTTCCTAAAGAAAATCAGAAGACTGGATAGTCATTTGTTTTCAACGTGAAGCCATGAGAGATTCTGATGCATTTGGGTGATATTCATACAGATAGATAATCTGGCAGCCCCATTTTGAGTGATTTGGAGCTTTTTGTATACATCTTTCTTTGCTGTAGATGACTGTATAACCGGACAGTACTCTAAGTGTGATAGGACCAGGGACTGACCGTATAACTGACAGTACTCTAAGAGTGATAGGACCAGGGACTGACTGTATAACATATAACTGGACGGTACTCTAAGTGTGATAGGACCAGGGACTGATTCACCTGATTCAGTGTGCTACATGTTACATACTCTGAACATTTTCTTGTAACAGCAACTCCCTTACCCATCTCTGATTGAACCTGAACCCAAGACAAGTCATCCTCCTGATACCAAGTTGATCAATATAACCTGAGCCCAGAAACATTGATGGGAATAGGAGCCAAGAACACAGACTCAAACACGGAGACTAATATAGAAATAACTCAACGAACCAAACTCTTCCTCTTACTACCTCAGTCTCTTCTCTGCAGTAACCCCCCCCATCCGACAGTCGTATAAAAAGAAAAGCAAACTGTCAAAACAGTAGAGAAGAAAATGTTCCAGAGAAAGGTAGAGACAGAAAGAGAGAAAAAGAGATTGAGAAAGAGACTTACCGGGATGTGAGAGTGAGAGACAGGTCCGACAGAGAGAGAGTTGGACTCACTAAACTCTTGTAACCTGGTACATCGAGTTCTGCAGGCTCTGTCCTTTCCAGTTCCCAACACAGTGGCTTCTCAGTCTTTACCAACCCCCCCCTGTCCCTCCAATCTAGAACCTGTGCTTATATAACACACACACACACACACACACACACACACACACACACACACACACACACACACACACACACACACACACACACACACACACACACACACACACACACACACACACACACACCTAGAGATTCCTGGGGCCAAACAAAGTAAGGGATGACAGCGGAAGAGGTAATGGAATTAAGGAGGACCGTATTCCAATAACAGGGTGATTAAAAAGGCCTCATTACGGGTGAAACTCTCACAGTGAATAGAGGTCCATTAAGTCGGTTACATGCTGGTTCCTTTCTGCCCCCTCACAGAACAGCCAACAATGGAGAGAGAAATTAAAAGGTACATTTACAATGCTTTACAAAAGACCAGAGGCAGAGGGAGGGTGGAGAGACTTGATGTGAGGACGGTGTGGGTGGACTCGCTAGGTATGTGAGGGTGAATCCTGTCTTCCAATTAAGTCAAATTGTCACTTAGTCAATGGGGAATCACCCCATTGTGGAAAGAGAAAAGGACTAATTATGATCTTATAAAAGTCCAATACATCAGCTTTTATCTCAATACCAAATCCTTTTTGGGGAACAAATAAGTGCCTTACAGTCATTTGTTTTCAATTAAAATGGTCAAAAAGAAGCAAAAATATAGCTTCTTAGCAAAGAGACATTTCTCAAGCAAGAATATTACTAGAACTTTCTGGGAGTGTTCTGCGTGGGGAGGATTCATTTTTTATTTCTGCCGTTATTGGCAGAGAGGTTTGGAACTCTTTCTTATTGGTCTATTAACTCATTTACCGCATGGTGATGTCACCATGGAAGGCCAAAACTCCATCCCACCAAAACATGCAGAAATGTCAAAACAGCTCTTCATTTTCCAAACAGCTCTTCATTTTCCAAACAGCTCTTCATTTTCCAAACAGCTCTTCATTTTCCAAACAGCTGTTTTTCCAAACAGCTGTTACCCTAAAGGGGCACGATCATCATGTTCTAAATGTCCCAGTATTATTCCAACCTAACGTTCTGACTGCACTCGGCCGTTGACTTGACTTCCCAGCTCTTTATAATTTGGGCGTTAACGTCAGTTCTCAAAGCTGTGCGTTCCTTTTATAATTCACAGTAGAATTCATATATAAACGTATGTTTTTTTAAATTGCTCTTAAGAATCCGTCTGTCCGGTCTGGCAGATTTAAATAGTCCAGCTCTCCAGCAAACAAAGGGATGAAAATACCCCGGACATTATATACAAATGACTGGCCTGGGAGCAAGCTGCTGTGTACCAGATGACTGGACTGGAGGCAAGCTGCTGTGTACCAAATGACTGGACTGGAGGCAAGCTGCTGTGTACCAGATGACTGGACTGGGAGCAAGCTGCTGTGTACCAAATGACTGGACTGGGAGCAAGCTGCTGTGTACCAAATGACTGGACTGGAGGCAAGCTGCTGTGTACCAAATGACTGGACTGGAGGCAAGCTGCTGTGTACCAAATGACTGGCCTGGGAGCAAGCTGCTGTGTACCAAATGACTGGCCTGGGAGCAAGCTGCTGTGTACCAAATGACTGGACTGGAGGCAAGCTGCTGTGTACCAAATGACTGGCCTGGGAGCAAGCTGCTGTGTACCAAATGACTGGACTGGGAGCAAGCTGCTGTGTACCAAATGACTGGACTGGGAGCAAGCTGCTGTGTACCAAATGACTGGACTGGAGGCAAGCTGCTGTGTACCAAATGACTGGCCTGGGAGCAAGCTGCTGTGTACCAAATGACTGGACTGGAGGCAAGCTGCTGTGTACCAAATGACTGGACTGGAGGCAAGCTGCTGTGTACCAAATGACTGGACTGGAAGCAAGCTGCTGTGTACCAAATGACTGGACTGGGAGCAAGCTGCTGTGTACCAAATGACTGGACTGGAGGCAAGCTGCTGTGTACCAAATGACTGGCCTGGGAGCAAGCTGCTGTGTACCAAATGACTGGACTGGAGGCAAGCTGCTGTGTACCAAATGACTGGACTGGAGGCAAGCTGCTGTGTACCAAATGACTGGACTGGAGGCAAGCTGCTGTGTACCAAATGACTGGACTGGGAGCAAGCTGCTGTGTACCAAATGACTGGACTGGGAGCAAGCTGCTGTGTACCAAATGACTGGACTGGAGGCAAGCTGCTGTGTACCAAATGACTGGACTGGAGGCAAGCTGCTGTGTACCAAATGACTGGACTGGAGGCAAGCTGCTGTGTACCAAATGGCAGCCTATTTCCTAGATGGGCCCTGGTCAAATTGTAGTGCACTATATAGGTGGCGTTTGGGACGCAGCCAGTGGAACGGTCACTGAGGGTAACAGTCTGAGGCAGGAGGCTGTAATAAGAGTCGGTCTACAGAGCTGGGAGAACAGAGTGACGGGGGAGAGAGACGGGAGCACGCTGGGTCATTATATACCATCAGCGTCATCCAGACGCGCTCTGGATTGTGTGTGTGTGTGTGTGTGTGTGTGTGTGTGTGTGTGTGTGTGTGTGTGTGAGTAACATGACAAGACATGATTTTCTTGGGTTGCAGCTCTACAGTCACTGACACAGTCTGTCTAAGAGTCAAAGGACTTCATTTTTATCTTCAGTACTTCACATGAAGCCAATTTCTAACCTGACATGATGTATCCACACAACTTTCCTAAAGCAAAATACCTCCAAGAAGTAATGTGATGGATCACTGAGTTGGAGCAACGGGATTGATTCCCAATTGGTCCACTTGGGTACTTCAGCTCACATTGATTCCTCTTAACCACATCCAAGGAAATGCCATAGGTTACACGTTAGTTCCCAGCAGCTAAAATCCATACCAATCTGATAGACGGGTCAAGTATTAATAGTCCTGTATTCCCATGACAAATCCCTACTCTGATCCCACAGGAGAATGGCATGCAGAGTCACAGTGACTGGGGGGGGTCCAGGGAAGCTGCTCCGTCATTATCATAACACAGGATTTACATCTCCCAGACAACCCTGTGTGGTGACCCCTAAAGCGGAGGTCACCCACCACCGCAATCAGCCATGACGGTCAATAAGCACGGTTCCTCACTGACTAGCCGTCTGTCTGTCCTGTACTTAAAAATCATTGGGATTTCCTAAAAACCTCACTATAGACTTCCACTGATGACATGGAGTAATTCTGAGTACATGGGAGCCTGGTTTTGACCAGCAGGGTTATGTAAACACACATCACAATGAAGAGATCAGTCAAAGAGAAGAAAAAAGACCGTCACATCTGTCTGCATGATGAGATCTCATGGCAGTAACACAAAAAGACATTGATTACTTTTCCCATCCATCCGGCCATCCACCCGGCCATCCGCCCGGCCATCCGCCCGGCCATCCGCCCGGCCATCCGCCCGGCCATCCGCCCGGCCATCCGCCCGGCCATCCACCCGGCCATCCACCCGGCCATCCACCCGGCCATCCACCCAGCCATCCACCCGGCCATCCACCCGGCCATCCACCCGCCATCCACCCGGCCATCCACCCGGCCATCCACCCGGCCATCCACCCGGCCATCCACCCGGCCATCCACCCGGCCATCCACCCGGCCATCCACCCGGCCATCCCTACAAGTGTTTCTGATTGCAGAGTTGTGTCGGGTGATTAAAACACCTCCAGGACTATAAGGAGGGATCAAAGCTTAACGGATGAACTGGTGTAAAAGGGAGGGCAGCCCCCAAAACATAGTCCAGCCTCCCCTCAGAGAATGTCTTCCTGTCAGCCCCTGTCCACTAGAATACCAAGCACTAGATGAGGTGACATCCTTCAGCTGCTGTCTACAACTCTCCACAGTCCCCTTTCCAACAGGCCATTATGGAAGCCCTTCACAGCCAACATGAGGGCTGTGTC
Source organism: Oncorhynchus keta (assembly GCF_023373465.1). NCBI lineage: Eukaryota > Metazoa > Chordata > Actinopteri > Salmoniformes > Salmonidae > Oncorhynchus > Oncorhynchus keta. The sequence goes on along the minus strand of NW_026280936.1, from coordinate 219,841 downwards.
ATTCCTCTCTCCCTCCCTGGGATTCTGTGGCCCCTTAGGATGGACAGGATATCCTGTGAGGAGGAGGGAGTCGGGAACAGAGGAGGGGGGAGCCGGTACAGAGGAGGGGGGAGTCGGTACAGAGGAGGGGGGAGTCGGTACAGAGGAGGGGGAGTCGGTACAGAGGAGGGGGGAGCCGGTACAGAGGAGGGGGAGTCGGTACAGAGGAGGGGGGAGTCGGTACAGAGGAGGGGGGGGTCGGTACAGAGGAGGGGGGAAATCGGTACAGAGGAGGGGGAACAGAGGAGGGGGAGTCGGTACAGAGGAGGGGGAGTCGGTACAGAGGAGGGGGAGTCGGTACAGAGGAGGAGGGAGTCGGGAACAGAGGAGGGGGAATCGGGGAAAGGAGGGGGGGAATCGGTACAGAGGAGGGGGAATCGGTACAGAGGAGGGGGGGGGGGAGGAGGGGGAATCGGTACAGAGGAGGGGGGAGCCGGTACAGAGGAGGGGGAGTCGGGACAGAGGAGGGGGAGCCAGAGGAGGGGGAGTCGGTACAGAGGAGGGGGAGCCGGTACAGAGGAGGGGGAGTCGGTACAGAGGAGGGGGGGGAGCCGGTACAGAGGAGGGGGGGGAGCCGGTACAGAGGAGGGGGGAGTCGGTACAGAGGAGTGGGGGAAAGAGGGGGAGGGGGAGGGGGAAATCGGTACAGAGGAGGGGGAGTCGGTACAGAGGAGGGGGAATCGGTACAGAGGAGGGGGAGTCGGTACAGAGGAGGGGGGAGTCGGTACAGAGGAGGGGGGGAGCCGGTACAGAGGAGGGGGAGCCGGTACAGAGGAGGGGGAGTCGGTACATAGGAGGGGGATCGGTACAGAGGGGGGGGAGTCGGTACAGAGGAGGGGGAGCCGGTACAGAGGAGGGGGAGTCGGTACAGAGAAGGGGGAGTCGGTACAGAGGAGTCAGAGAGGAGGGGGTACAGAGGAGTCAGAGAGGAGGGGAAGTCAGTGAGTGACAGTGGGAGATGGGGACTGTCTGTGTGTTGAAGACATGACAGAGAGAGAGCCTTGCTGACACTGAGGACAACTGGAGGACTGAGTTTTAGGTTTCAGGTCATTGAAGAAAAGTGATTCGGAAGAGAATGTAGGGCAAAACCTCTATGGTATTTGGAGTATTTCAGGATCGCTCTTCCTGCAGAATGATTTCACCAGTGTGGGGGTTAGCCTGCCTATACTGGCTTTACTGGTTGACTGAGGAATTCCCACACTTGAGGTCAGTAAAGGCTGTCTGGACAAATCACAGAACCGTCTGTGATCTACAGAAGCAGCTGAGGAAGCATGGAATGCAGACAGGTTTGCTCTCTACTTCTCTCAATATAAGAACACACCACAGCACAGTAGACCCACCGTCTCCCCCTACTGGTGACCTTCACAGAATCCCTCACTGAGCCTCTGGGTTTGTCCCCTAGGGTGCCATGGGCCCTGGTCAAAAGTAGTGCACTACTGTACATAGGACATAGGGTGTAGTTTGGGACAGTCAGAAAGCCTTCCTCTTTTTCCATCTATAGCAGTAGCATCATGTGACCGTGGCCACGGCTCCATCTAAACCAGACAGAGCTCATGACTGCTTCTATTTTACCAGGCCGGAGAGGAAACAACCCAATTTGAGGAAAGAGAAAATAGAAAATGAAAGGTCATCAGTTAATAACAGATGAGATAAAGAGATGTGGGGTGGCGCAGGCAGAGGGAACCTAGGGAGACTATACAGAGGAGAGGCAGTAAGCACAGGACTAGCCTGGTCCCAGATCTGTTTGTGCAGTCAGTTGGTGAGTCAGCACCAACAGACCTGGGAACAGGTTAGCACAGAAAGGCCATGCCTCGTCACACAGCCACTGATGATGAGGAATAACAAGACTCAAATGTCCTCTCTGCACTCAGGAAGACCTTCCTCATTCTCAGTGCTTGGAAATAGTAATACAATTGGGTCAGCTAGGTCTCCGGATCTATATGTTTACCAAATCAGCAAACTGGCGAGACCAGCACATTAGGGGACCTATTGTAAACATCTTAATTACAACAAATAAAATGTAATGTGCTGTATGTGAATACAGATTCTGTAGTGGAGTGAAGCGGTCGTTCCCTGGCAACCAGACTAGCAACAGTAAAAGTCAGATAACATCTATAACATCAGTATTCGTTATTAGTCCCATTCAGAGTTGACAGTTGAATCCTTGTAAAAACCTGACCATATCAAAGCAAGACACTCCTCCCAGTGTCAGAGTCCTAGTTCAACAGTCTATGGCAGACATCTGAATGGTGGAACTCATTGCGAAACTGCGGAGGCAGAATCTCCCCAATCTCAACATCATAAATGATATGCTGCTTGATGGGGTTGGCTGGGTGACTATAGGGGAATGGAGAATACCGGGCGGCACAAAGCAAGGAGGGTGTGTGTGTGTGTGTGTGTGTGTGTGTGTGTGTGTGTGTGTGTGTGTGGTTAAACTCCCTGCCCCCGGGGGGAGGGGAGGTGGATGAGGACGTGGAGTCCTCCTCCCTAGTGATCAAACATGAGCTTTATGATCGACTGAGACCATAAAGAACAAACCACACAGACACATACAGGCCTAGTGACTGTGAGACTGACTGCAACCCAGAGGAATGAGAGACACAGAGAGACACAGAACAAGAAAAAACTAGAGAGGGTGGAGAAGAGGAGAGGAAGAGAGGAACGGCAGCTAGAAGAGAAAGAGTGTAATTGGCAGTGACATCCGGAAGGGGAGGGGCTGGAGGGGGGAGGGTCTGGAGAAGGGAGGGGCTGGAGGGGGGGGCTGGAGGGGGAGGGGCTGGACCAAGGAATTTTAAGATGGGGGACACTTACGCTGGTGACTCGGCGGTAGATCTGTGCAGCGTTCTGGCACTCGGAGTAGGGGTACTCTGAGGTGGCCATCTCCAGCATGCACATCCCAAAGGCATACACATCCACTGACTCGTCATACTTCTCCTCATACATCTCAGGGGCCATGAACTCTGGGGTACCTTGAAACGGATCAAAACGGAACGGGTTCAGAACTCTCTGTGCCTCACACTGCTGTGTCTCCTCCGGCCCAACTCACCCAAGAGGGCCAGAGGGGAGAGGAGGAAAGGACGAAGCCACGGGACAGGCCGCCGACGTACCACCTGCGAGGAGAGAGACAGAAGAGAGAGCGGAGAGGGGGAATGGTGGGAGCAAAATAAATAAATAAATAAATAAATAAAAGAGAAGGGGGAAGCTGGATTCAGTTTAGTCAGAATTGAAACAGGCACAAGTTTTTCTCTGTAAGGCCTTTTATTGGGGCTAAGAGAGAGAAGTGGGGGACAGGTGCACAGAACATGCTGATTGGCCCTTGTGCTGATACTTTGTAATCAAGCAATTGGGAGCAGTCTGGTTAGAGAAGACTCAAACAGGAGAGGGGTTGAGAGGACGACAGGTTGTTAGCCAGACAGACAGGTAAATGTAAGTTTAATCCCCTCCCCATTCAGACACAAACGCCTGATTGGATAGCTTTGTAACAGCTGAGTCTGAAATAGCCAATCGAGGGCCTTTATTACTACATTTGTCCTACTGGTACAGTTATCAACGTAGCTATGGAACTAACTTGTGTCAAAACCTCACCTTTCCCAGAGAAACACGATACATGTCTTAGTGTCACTTACCTGTTAGTTGACCTGTTGGAAGCAAAGGTTAGAGTAGGTTGGTTAGGCCCTGAGATAAAGCCCATCCCATAGCTACACACTGAACTAAACTGCTCTGTTCCGTGCACCTGGTGACACTGGTGAGAAGCAAAGGTCTTACACAGAAAAACTATTATTTAGATTTTTGGGAAATATTTATTTAATGTTTATTTTCACTTACCAGAACCACTTACTGTGACTGCAGTACATATGATATTATTACCCAGTACTGCAGAATGAGGGAGAGCCTACATGTTTTAAATACTCAAAGAGCATAGATAGACAAAAAAGAAAACAGGTTGATTAAGGGGAAAAAGCTAGATGAGCAGATAGAGATGGCCGTATCAGGTGATCTTAAAACGCTGAGGGGGAGAACACAAAACCCACGAGGAAAACATTTCAGAGAGAGAGATATTACTGCATCTGAAACGGTCCCCTATTCCCTATATAGTGCGTTACTTTTGACCAGAGCCCTATGGGAGCCCTACGGGCACTGTTCAAAAGTAGTGCACTATATAGTGAATAGGGGGCCATTTCAGGAACATTCATTATCATTGTCAGCATGTGCATCTTAGATTTTAAATCAGGCTTAAAGTAAACAAACCACAGGTCTCCACCCAAAGCCAAAGAGAAAATATGTTTTTTACCCACAAGAGGGGAAAACTCCACATTTATTGTCAACATTTGTGGGATTTCACGATGTGGCTAAAGACCTGCTGTCATTAGGGCAATTTACAAGCTCCAACACACCACAGTTTATGGAAAGTCAGAGTGCTTTCACCTGCCTAATATGAATTTCAATTAGCTTTTTCTGGCGTAACTGATTGTTTTCAGATGGGGGAACAGAGACCAAAACGGTGTTTTCCCCTTGTTAAAACAGGGAACTGGATGGCACAGCAGAGCCGGGGTGGCTCCCCAGTTTCACCCCGAGACCAGTCCAACACAACCAGCCCTGGAGGAAACTGGAGGCCCACGGAGTACTACGGTCAGGGAGAGCCAGGCGCTGAAAACCTGTGGTCGGCTTACGACAAACAGTGGTTGGAATCTTAAACACTTTTTAAAAAGAAGTCAGGAATGAATTTTAAATATATTTAACTTTTATCCAGTCCTTCCAACCCCGTCACCCGAAACCCTCACATTCCATTCCAGAAGGTGTCCATTTAAATCCTAATATATTTTAAATTCAACCATCTGTGGGGAGATCGGGAAGGGACGAGGGAATGGATCTGGCTTTGACACAGGTGTTGGGGTGGAAGGTGAAAGGTCAAGGGTCAAAAAGGTTAAAATGTCAGTAAATCAGCCTATGTGGTCGTACCTATGACACTCTTGGCGAAGGAGGCCCGTTTGAGCGTAGCCAATCCCAGGTCTCCTATCTTGACGGAGCCAGTGGGGCCGGTGATGAAGATGTTGTCACACTTCAGGTCCCTGTGAATGATGGGAGGGGCCCGGGTGTGGAGGAAGTGGAGCCCCTTTAGGATCTGACGACACCAGCTACGGAGAACCTTGATCTTCATCACCTTGAACCGCTTCAGATACCTAGAACAGAATAAGAACAAACCGTGAGGAGACTTTGGGACATTTCTAACCAGTGTTGTTCTGATATAGCTGACGAACCATCATCTTCAGCACCTTGAACCTCTTCATGTACAGTACCTACAACACATTTTAAATATTAATTTCGCCAGTAAAAGTTGTCATTATAAATGTGAGGTAAAGCATTGAGAACAAATACAATAAAACAAGCAGTGGTGAGATGAGGTGTAACATTTCTATCAGCTGTTACAGGTGATTCATGATTATTAAAGTAACCATCACTGATGAGGAGTGATCACTGGCTTCATGTACAGGACCAGTCAAAAGTTTGGACACACCTACTCATTCAAGGGTTTTTTTCTCTTTATTTTTACTATGTTCTACATTGTAGAATAAGAAACACATCAAAACTATGAAATAAAATACATGGAATCATGTAGTAACCAATAAAGTAATACACAAATCAAAATATATTTTATATGAGATTCTTCAAAGTAGCCACCCTTCTCATTCTCTCAACCACAAAGACACAGCGGTTGGAACCAAACATCTCAAATTTGGACTCAAACCAAAAGGACTTTAGTAGTGATTTCTTTGCAGCAATTCGACCATGAAGGCCTGATTTACACAGTCTCCTGCTTCCTGTGAAGCAATTATTTGGGCTGCAATTTCTGAGGTTGGTAACTCTAATGAACTTATCCTCTGCAGCAGAGTCAACTCTGAGTCTTCCTGTCCTGTGGCGGTCCTCATGAGATGAGAGCCAGTTTCATCATAGCGCTTGATGTTTTTTGCGACTGCACTTGAAGAAACTTTCAAAGTTCTTGAAGTTTTCCAGATTGTCTGACCTTCCCGGACATTTCTGGGGGTAATGACCCTCCGATCCAACAGGTCCCAGATGTGCTCATGTAACGGATGTGAAACGGCTAGCTTAGCGGTGTGCGCTAAATAGCGTTTCAATCGGTTACGTCACTTGCTCTGAGACCTTGAAGTAGTAGTTCCCCTTGCTCTGCAAGGGCTGCGGCTTTTGTGGAGCGATGGGTAACAATGCTTCGAGGGTGACTGTTGTCGTTGTGTGCAGAAGGTCCCTGGTTCGCGCCCGGGTATGGGCGAGGGGACGGACGTAAAGTTGTACTGTTACATTGATGCTGTTGACCCGGATTACTGGTTGCTGCGGAAAAAGGAGGAAGGTCAAAAGGGGGGTGAGTGTAACGGATGTGAAACGGTTAGCGGTGTGCGCTAAATAGCGTTTCAATCGGTTACGTCACTTGCTCTGAGACCTTGAAGTAGTAGTTCCCCTTGCTCTGCAAGGGCCGCGGCTTTTGTGGAGCGATGGGTAACGATGCTTCGTGGGTGACTGTTGTTGATGTGTGCAGAAGGTCCCTGGTTCGCGCCCGGGTATGGGCGAGGGGACGGTTTAAAATTATACTGTTACACTCAATGGGATTGAGATCCGGGCTCTTCACTGGCCATGGCAGAATACTGACATTCCTGTCTTGCAGGAAATCACAAACAGAACAAGCAGTATGGCTGATGGCATTGTCATGCTGGAGGGTCATGTCAGGATGAGCCTGCAGGAAGGGTACCACATGAGGGAGGAGGATGTCTTCCCTGTAACGCACAGCATTGAGATTGCCTGCAATGACAACAAGCTCAGTCCGATGATGCTGTGACACACCGCCCCAGACCATGACGGACCCCCCACCTCCAAATCGATCCCACTCCAGAGTACAGGCATCGGTGTCACGCTCATTCCTTCGACGATAAACACAAGTCCGACCATCACCCCTGGTGAGACAAAACCGCGACTCGTCAGTGAAGAGCACTTTTTGCCAGTCCTGTCTGGTCCAGCGATGGTGGGTTTGTGCCCGTTGATGTCTGGTGAGGACCAGACTTACAACAGGTCTACAAGCACTCAGGCCAGCCTCTCTCAGCCTATTTCAGACAGTCTGAGCACTGATGGAGGGATTGTGCATTCCAGGTGTTGCATTCCTATACCTGTCCCGTAGGTGTGATGTTCGGATGTACGGATCCTGTGCAGGTGTTGTTACACGTGGTCTGCCACTGCGAGGACGATCAGCTGTCCGTTCTGTCTCCCTGTAGCGCGGTCTTAGGCGTCTCACAGTACGGACATTGCAATATATTGCCCTGGCCACATATGCAGTCCCCATGCCTCCTTGCAGCATGCCTAAGGAATGTTCACGCAGATGAGCAGGGACCCTGGGAGTCTTTCTTTTGGTGTTTTTCAGAGTCAGTAGAAAGGCCTCTTTAGTGTCCTAAGTTTTCATAACTGTGACCTTAATTGCCTACCGTCTGTAAGCTGTTAGTGTCTTAGCGACCGTTCGTCAGGTGCATGTTCATTAATTGTTTATGGTTCATTGAACAAGCACGGGAAACAGTTTAACCCTTTACAATGAAGATCTGTGGAGTTATTTGGATTTGAACAAATTATCTTTGAAAGACAGGGTACTGAAAAATGTCTTTTTGCGTTTCTTTTTTTTGTTGCTGAGTTTATATACACTGCTCAAAAAAATTAAGGGAACACTTAAACAACACAATGTAACTCCAAGTCAATCACACTTCTGTGAAATCAGACTGTCCACTTAGGAAGCAACACTGATTGACAATACATTTCACATGCTGTTGTGCAAATGGAATAGACAACAGGTGGAAATGATAGGCAATTAGCAAGAAACCCCCAATAAAGGAGTGGTTCTGCAGGTGATAACCAAAGACCACTTCTCAGGTCCTATGCTTCCTGGCTGATGTTTTGGTCACTTTTGAATGCTGGCAGTGCTTTCACTCTCCTGGTAGCATGAGACGGAGTCTACAACCCAAACAAGTGGCTCAGGTAGTGCAGCTCATCCAGGATGGCACATCAATGCGAGCTGTGGCAAGAAGGTTTGCTGTGTCTGTCAGCGTAGTGTCCAGAGCATGGAGGCACTACCAGGAGACAGGCCAGTACATCAGAAGACGTGGAGGAGGCCGTAGGAGGGCAACAACCCAGCAGCAGGACCGCTACCTCCGCCTTTCTGCAAGGAGGAGCAGGAGGAGCACTGCCAGAGCCCTGCCACAAATGTGCATGTGTCTGCTCAAATGGTCAGAAACAGACTCCATGAGGGTGGTATGAGGGCCCGACGTCCACAGGTGGGGGTTGTGCTTATACAGCCCAACACCGTGCAGGACGTTTGGCATATGCCAGAGAACATCAAGATTGGCAAATTCGCCACTGGCGCCCTGTGCTCTTCACAGATGAAAGCAGGTTCACACTGAGCACATGTGACAGACGTGACAGTCTGGAGACACCATGGAGAACGTTCTGTTGCCTGCAACATCCTCCAGCATGACCGGTTTGGCGGTGGGTCAGTCATGGTGTAGGTGGCACTTCTTTGGGGGGGGGCCGCACAGCCCTCCATGTGCTCGCCAGAGGTAGCCTGAATGAGATCCTCAGACCCCTTGTGAGACCATATGCTTGTGCGGTTGGCCCTGGGTTCCTCCTAATGCAAGACAATGCTAGACCTCATGTGGCTGGAGTGTGTCAGCAGTTCCTGCAAGAGGAAGGCATTGATGCTATGGACTGGCCCGCGCGTTCCCCAGACCTGAATCCAATTGAGCACATCTGGGACATCATGTCTCGCTCCATCCACTCCATCCACTAACGCCACGTTGCACCACAGACTGTCCAGGAGTTGGCGGATGCTTTCGTCCAGGTCTGGGAGGAGATCCCTCAGGAGACCATCCACCACCTCATCAGGAGCATGTCCAGGCGTTGTAGGGAGGTCATACAGGCACGTGGAGGCCACACACACCACTTAGCCTCATTTTGACTTGTTTTAAGGACATTACATCAAAGTTGGATCAGCCTGTAGTGTGGTTTTCCACTTTAATTTTGAGTGTGACTCCAAATCCAGACCTCCATGGGTTGATAAATTTGATATCCATTGATAATTTTTGTGTGATTTTGTTGTCAGCACATTCAACTATGTAAAGAAAAAAATATTTAAGAATATTTCATTCATTCAGATCTAGGATGTGTTATTTTAGGGTTCCCTTTATTTTTTTGAGCAGTGTATATTACACATACATACTATTTTCTACATACTTTATAATAATCTGGTTATAGTTGTTTAAGTTTACACTGAAAACGTCCATCCAGAAATGTATTTCTAAAAACCCTGTTTGGACTTAGCAGGCCCAAACAAACACTTAGACGGCCCGCCCAAGGATTTAAATGGCAGACAAATCCCTGGTGTGTATACGTGCACCTGTGTTTAGACTACATGTGTGTATCTGGATCAGTACCCTGAGTGTTACAGTGCCAGACCTCAGTGTCTTTTCTTTCTGCACTGGGCTCAGGCTCCCATGTTGAACACCCCCCCCCCCCCGTGACAGTGTTACAGGAAGTGGACAGTGTTACAGGAAGTGGATAATCTAGGCCATGACAGTGTTACAGGAAGTGGATAATCTAGGCCATGACAGTGTTACCGTCCCCATAGTGAAGGTGCAGTCGTTTAGGACACAGCACACTGACTCTTCCACAGGAGGGAGCTGCTGGTCTGGTCCAGAGTCCTGAGCTGCACTGTCTGTCCTGTTGTGGGCCCAGACAGACTAGCACCACATGGTCAGTACTGGTACCACACCACAGCAGATTGGACAGGCAGCCACACTGACACCCTCTCGTTTTGTCTTTATCTGTCGCTCTCTCCCCTCCCCCTCACTTTGTCTGTCGCTCTCTCTCGTTCCATGTCTCTCTCCATCCTCACCGTTCGTCTCGCTCTCTCCCCTCCCTTCATCTGTCACTCTCTCTCGTTCCATGTCTCTCTCCATCCTCACCGTTTATCTCGCTCTCTCCCCTCCCCTCCCTTCATCCATGTCACTCTCCATCCTCACCGTTTGTCTCGCTCTCTCCCCTCCCCCTCACTTTATCTGTCGCTCTCTCTCGTTCCATGTCTCTCTCCATCCTCACCGTTTGTCTCCCTCTCTCCCCTCCCTTCATCTGTCGCTCTCTCTCGTTCCATGTCTCTCTCCATCCTCACCGTTTGTCTCACTCTCTCCCCTCCCCCTCACTTTGTCTGCCTGTCTCGCTCTCTCTACCTCAGTCTCGCTCCCTGCCTCCGCCTCTCTATCAAGAATGTGAGGAATCTGCAGCAGCAGCAGCTGGCAGGTGGGCAACTCTCCCAGCTCTCCCACAATGCATCAATCCCATGGAAGTTGGGGTGGTGGGCGGCACGCAGTCCGTTGCCCATTTCTACTGTAGCTGTCTGCTCTACATTCAGGTTTTATTGTTGCCACAAACACCACTGGGCCAGAGCCTGGTACCCCCCTGTCCTGTCCGCTTCTGTTCTCTCTACATTGTCAGGGGTTTTGTCGTGTGTGTGTGTGTGTGTGTGTGTGGCTCTAGTGTGCCAGACCGAGTGTAGACTAGCTAGCAGCAGGGAGGTAGGGAGATGGACATGCGTCCTGGTCATGGTGAGACAACAGCATCCTGGTAAGAGGTACCACTCTGCTCTCAGGGCTCACACACAGCTGTGAAGTGCTTATTATGGAACACTCACAAAGCCCTATTTGACTAGCAGATGTGCCTACGCATAATATGAAGGTTATGGAACAAGGAAAAGGTTTTAGTAGAAGGACAAATAACATTAAGATATTTCCTTTGACATTTTCATATCTCCGTTGGTGGCAGAGAACAACAGTAGTGGGGATGAGACGGCAGAGGTTGACGACTGGAGAGGTGGACGTTCACCAAAATGTTTAGTGTGTGTGTGTGTTGTGTGTGTGTGTGTGTGTGTGTGTGTGTGTGTGTGTGTGTGTGTGTGTGTGTGTGTGTGTGTGTGTGTGTGTGTGTGTGTGTGTGTGTGTATATAAAAGCGTACAAGCTTGTCAGTATTACTCACGTTTTGAGGGTGCCTGATGTCATAAGCTCTGTGACCAGCACGATGCACTTGGAGTTCTTTCCTTTGGAGGGAGACTCCCAGGAGTCGTAGAAGCGTACAATGTTATGGTGCTGCAGACCCTTCAACATCTCAGCCTCCTCCTTGAACCTCTGACGCTCCGTCTTAGACAGCTTACGATCCTGTATGAGAGAGCAGGAGAAACATTGAGCAAACAATAGATTTCACATTTAATTTCCTGTTATCTTGACACATAATGCTTTACAATAACCCAGCCTAAAGTATAGGACAGAACCCAATCAATCAATAAACCAATCGCTCAATCAATCAAGTGTTCATAAAGTCCTTTTTACATCAGGAGTTGTCACAAAGACAGTGTTTCACAGTAACCTGCCTAGTCAAGCCATGAACCACACAGGAAGAACTGAGAAAACAAAAACAAACAGACTAGCTAGCGAACCTACATACTTCTCAGTTGTCCTATTTTAACAGCCTGGGTCCCTCTAACTTAATGGGAATACCAGTGCTGGCCTGCACCACACACCATATATGCACCGGCCATTGCGGTCAGGGAAATAAACATTGCTGTACATTTAAAAAGAGTGAGTTTGAGGGGTTCGACTTGTTTCACGGAGATTCCATGTTTGTGGTTTATAAATATCTTTGTGGCCGAGAGGCTTGGTCCTGTTAAACGGATACTAGGGGTTTTCAGCAATGAGGCCCTTTAACAACTTCCCCAGAATCAGATTAACTAGTTGATACCATTTTAAGGTCTGTGTCAAGTATGAAGGAAGTTAGAAGTAGTTTCGCGAGCAAATGCTAACAAGTGCTAGTACAATGACTGAAAGTCTATGGGTATCTGCTAGCACGCCAGTTAGCAATATCCTTCAAACCGCACGCAGACACATAAAAATGGTATCCACGAGTTCATCTGACTCTGGGGGGACCCCAAAGTATCCCTTTTAAGGTCAGAGTTCATCATGGCATAGTAAAACCAGAAGTCTCCCTATAAATGGTCTGTAATGAGCTTTGTGTTAAATCAGACTGGATTCACATAAAAGCAAGACAGAGGGGAGAAAGAAAAACGGGGTGGGGGTGGAGGGGGGTGGGGGTGGAGGGGGGTGGAGGGGTGTGGGTGGAGGGGGTGGAGGTGGAGGGGGTGGAGGTGGAGGGGGGTGGGGGTGGAGGTGGAGGGGGGTGGGGGTGGAGGGGGAGGGGGTGGAGGTGGAGGGGGGGGGGGTGGGGGGGGAGGGGGGAGGTGGAGGGGACAGGTGTTAGAAGGCCAGTGGAGAGTCACCCTGTGTGGCCCTGGCCTATAGAGGTGAGTCACCCACAGTCACCTCTCCCTGGCCAGATCGGCTTGGCACAACATTGCGTCATCTCTTTTCTTTTCCACATACACAGGCAGGCAGAGATAGAGAGAGAGAGATAGGGTGGGAGGAGGCCCTATCGGTCCACAAACCTAGTCATTAATCATCCTCATTCCTTCCTGGTCAGATGGATTATATCAAAAGCAGACAGGGTTCAGCCTTCAGTTTCACAAAAAAAGGTCAGACATCTATTTGTTTCATTATGGCCTTATTTTCCAGCCCAGAAAAACCAAAACAAAGTCTACTTCCGTGGAGGATATGATGGTTTTAATCCGCTGATGGGGCTAAGGATGGGGTTGCTCTGAAATCTGCACCTGGGGCATTACATGAGGATGGATTAGAACAATGCCTGGTGAAAGCACTAAAGCAATTGTATTTCCGGGGATTTTGGTTTTGGCATTAGCAGTGATTTAGTCCTTTTAGCTGGCAGAGACAGGCATTACTAGCCTGGGTCTCTAGTCAATCTGCCAGCATCACAGGCTACCCTACAGAAGTCCTTTTAGCTGGCAGAGACAGGCATTACTAGCCTGGGTCTCTAGTCAATCTGCCAGCATCACAGGCTACCCTACAGAAGTCATTTTAGCTGGCAGAGACAGGCATTACTAGCCTGGGTCTCTAGACAATCTGCCAGCATCACAGGCTACCCTACAGAAGAAGAAACAAAGTGTATTTGTGTCCATATCTGTCTGTGTGAGTCTTTCACCTGTGCAGCCATAAAGCCCATGTCAGTTCAAGCCACCTAAATCCACCGAGCACCAGCAGGAGGACCCTCAGTGTCACCAAAGCACAGATGCAACTCATTAAGCCAAGTCATTACCAGGTTTCAGAGGGATCAGGTTCTGTGTATGGAAACACAGCAGGGAAGGTGGGTCTGAGAACACACTCAGCCCAGATGAGACCATTAGACATTGAGCAGCTCTAACGAGGAGCAGGGGTCCCAGGGCCATATACACATTAGCTTTGGAAAGACGGAGTTGGAAATAAAGGTTCCACCTGCAAAGTATCAATATTTTTAAAAGGGACATTTCAAAACTGATCTGCTTCATATTTACCATGTCCAGCACCACCCCAACATCAATCTGAAAATGGCACGTTTCTATGTTTTGCAGTAAAAAAAGATGGAGGAAGATGCAAATTCCTCCTCATAATTAGTTTAAAAAAAAATAGAAAATCACCCGATGATGTAATTGGAAACACTTATCTTCCTCTGTCTGTTTTACTACAAAACATAGAAACATACCATTTTCACCAGGGATGCACGATATATCGGTGAACATATCGGTATCGGCCGTTGTCTAGTTTAACGGCGATGTCAAAGCTGACGTGCATACCTATATAACGTAGGTAGATGACGTACATACCTATATAACGTAGGTAGATGACGTACATACCTATATAACGTAGGTAGATGACGTGCATACCTATATAACGTAGGTAGATGCCGTAATGACGACACTGCAACACAGCATTCCTAACCTAGTCCACAATGTCTGCTGTGTGGATCGAGCAGTCAACAAGTCCAGCAGTCATTTGAAAGAGTAACAACATTTCAGCGAGACAACTCAATGGCGAAATCCATTAAATCCAAGATAAAGGAATTCATTGCCCTTGAAAATCAACCGTTCTCTGTCGTTTGTGATGTTGGCTTTCGCCGACTGGTTGAGCACCGATACACAACACCAAGTGTTCCATTTTCAGACGTTGCCCTTCCCTTAGTTACACAGTAACACAGCGTCACTGCTATTAGCTTCACGACATACATTATATGGAACGCCGTTTGGGTCTTTGTGTGTCAAAGAAGATACAGTAGCACTGCCAAAGCTGTACAAAAAGTCTCCAAACGTCGGCCACAAACGATGTGTTTACAACTCCACGTTGGTAATAAAGCATCATTTGTTCGACCGCAACTTCTGGGGTAGCTAGCTTTAGCTTGGTATCTAGCTAGCACCAATACAACCTGTCAAAAAACAATGACCAAAAGAAACTGCAGACATTTTCATTATTCTTAGCAATGATTTAGGAATCCAGTATTAGCTCGGTTGCCACTTGCTGTTGTTCGCCTATTGAAATTGAACTTCAGTTCATGAAAATAAATAGCTAGCCAGCTACTTAACCCTATTGCCCAAAGCTAACGTTATAAGCAGCCAGCTAGCTTCATCTGGCTATTGAGGCTCGACCTGACCGGGTTGTGTTGTGAAGCTAGCCACAGTAAGGATTAGGCACAATAGTGGAATTTGCAGTTTTCCTTCAAAATAAAAGTATGTAATTGCCAGTGATGCAAATTAATACAAATAGTATAATTATGCCATACTTTTATTTTGAAGGCTAACCACAAAGTCCACTATTGTGGCTAATCCTTATTGTGGCTAGCTTCACAGATGGGTCCGACCACCATTAATCAAATAAGAACTGTCTTATAAATGAGGGTTATTTTAGATAATGACACCTAGCTATATAGTTAACTAGCTAAATAAAGCTACTGAAACAGATTGTCGTTTTACTATGTTTTTGGTTTAGAACATTGCTTGCATCAATGAGCTAGCTTTTTTTTAAATGACCAGCACTGTAGGTGCGCGAGACAACTTTACCAGGATCATGGAATATGTATTGATGAATCGTTGTGACATGAAAGTGTGTAAAGAGTGTAAAGAGTGTAATCGATGTGTAATAACTACGTAATAAATGTATGAACGCGTTAAATGATTATGTGACGTGCAGTCAATACTCAGGTCCTGATTGGTCAACGAGTCTATTTGACACCTCAAATAGTGTTAAATAGTATATTTTCTGACACCAAAGACGTTCCGTAGAAATCCTGGTTGGGAATGAAACGACTGAACAAATGAACAACAAAAGAGCACAGCAAGTAAGTGAAAGAATAAGGTTTTGATTATGTTTTACTAGTAACGGGGACATACGTAAATGCCAACAAAATAAACTTTTTGGTCAGTGTGTGTGTGTGTGTGCAACCTTTAAGTAAAGCAAGTCAAATACTTATTTACAATGACGGTCTACACCGGCCAAACCTGGACGACGCTGGACCAATTGTGCACCGCCCTATGGGACTCCCAATCACGGCCGGATGTGATACAGCCTGGATTCGAACCAGGGACTGTAGTGATGCCTCTTGCACTGAGATGCAGTGCCTTAGACCACTGTTTCCATGTGTGTGTGTTAACTATTTAACTGTACTAGAATGCCTAAAAGGCACTAAAGTTGTAAATATCGGTTATCGGTGTCATGTTATCCGAGCAAGGAACATTTTGGAAATCGGTACCGGCCGAAAATGTCATATCGATTAATCCCTTATTTTCACATAGGTTGATGTTGGGGTGGTGCTCTCGACCTTCGCCTCTCCCGAGTCTGTACGGGAGTTGCAGCGATGACACAAGACTGTAACTACTACCAATTGGATACCACGAAATTGGGAAGGGAAAAAAGAAAATAATTTTGCCGAATTCCAAATAAAACATGGAACAAAAATATGTTTAAAAAAACAGCAAGAAATGTGCCATCCAGTCAAAGTGTGAGAACTGAAGAGGGGGTCTGCAAGGCTGGTCATGTTCGTCTCCAGTGTGAGAACTGAAGAGGGGGTCTGCAAGGCTGGTCATGTTCGTCTCCAGTGTGAGAACTGAAGAGGGGGTCTGCAAGGCTTGTCATGTTAGTCTCCAGTGTGAGAACTGAAGAGGGGGTCTGCAAGGCTGGTCATGTTCGTCTCCAGTGTGAGAACTGAAGAGGGGGGTCTGCAAGGCTGGTCATGTTCGTCTTCAGTGTGAGAACTGAAGAGGGGGTCTGCAAGGCTGGTCATGTTCGTCTCCAGTGTGAGAACTGAAGAGGGGGGTCTGCAAGGCTGGTCATGTTCGTCTCCAGTGTGAGAACTGAAGAGGGGGTCTGCAAGGCTGGTCATGTTCGTCTCCAGTGTGAGAACTGAAGAGGGGGTCTGCAAGGCTGGTCATGTTCGTCTCCAGTGTGAGAACTGAAGAGGGGGTCTGCAAGGCTGGTCATGTTCGTCTCCCGTGTGAGAACTGAAGAGGGGGTCTGCAAGGCTGGTCATGTTCGTCTCCAGTGTGAGAACTGAAGAGGGGGTCTGCAAGGCTGGTCATGTTCGTCTCCCGTGTGAGAACTGAAGAGGGGGTCTGCAAGGCTGGTCATGTTCGTCTCCAGTGTGAGAACTGAAGAGGGGGTCTGCAAGGCTTGTCATGTTCGTCTCTGCCACCTCTGTACTGTCTGCCTCGTCTTCTTCCACCACGGTGGCGAACCACAAGAGACACATTTAGCACACTGCTGCTTAGAATACAACACAGGTGTTTGTTTGTGCATTTACAAACCATGACATGTGACCTGACTGTGGACTAGATTAAGCGCATGTGCAAAATAGCTCAGAATGCATTAACTCTTTTATGACATCACTAACACACGCAGAATGGTTAGCTATAGGAGTGTGTCATCGGGGTCCCGTGTTAAATTCAAAGAGAGAGAGAGAGAGAGAGAGACTTAGTGGTAGCAAACCAGTTCCTCCCTGCTCTCCAAGTCACAAGGTGTCCTACTTCAGGTTTGACCAGTGACCACAAGGGCTAAGTTTAACAACAAAAGACCACAGTGGAGAACCAGACCACAGCACACAGAGCAGCAGGTCAGACAGGTTCCTTCCTTCAACAAGGAAAGGAAACATGGAGCCAAAAGGTGGTGCTGTACATGATTCCAAGATAACATCCTACTAGCCTGGTCCCAGATCTGTTTTGTGCTCTCTTGCCAACTCATGTGGTCATTGACTAATGGCTATAGGCCCTGCAGCCCAAACAGATCTGGAGCAGGCTAAATCCTGTGGTTCTCTGTGGCACGTGGAGCTCGGCGTGGAAGCTCTTTCATCTGTGTAATAAACACCAACAGCCAGGCAGGTCAGGCTTCAGCCGGCCTGTTACACCTTCAGATGCCCTCCACATCACCCCAACACACCTGACCCTGCACTCAGCCAGATACCCTCCACATCACCCCAACACCCCTGACCCTGCACTCAGCCAGATGCCCTCCACATCACCCCAACATGCCTGACCCTGCACTCAGCCAGATACCCTCCACATCACCCCAACACACCTAACCCTGCACTCAGCCAGATGCCCTCCACATCACCCCAACATGCCTGACCCTGCACTCAGCCAGATGCCCTCCACATCACCCCAACACGCCTGACCCTGCACTCAGCCAGATGCCCTCCACATCACCCCAACACACCTAACCCTGCACTCAGCCAGATGCCCTCCACATCACCCCAACACACCTGACCCTGCACTCAGCCAGATGCCCTCCACATCACCCCAACACACCTAACCCTGCACTCAGCCAGATGCCCTCCACATCACCCCAACACGCCTGACCCTGCACTCAGCCAGATGCCCTCCACATCACCCCAACACACTCAGCCAGATGCCCTCCACATCACCCCAACACGCCTAACCCTGCACTCAGCCAGATGCCCTCCACATCACCCCAACACACCTAACCCTGCACTCAGCCAGATGCCCTCCACATCACCCCAACACACCTGACCCTGCACTCAGCCAGATGCCCTCCACATCACCCCAACACACCTAACCCTGCACTCAGCCAGATGCCCTCCACATCACCCCAACACACCTGACCCTGCACTCAGCCAGATGCCCTCCACATCACCCCAACACACCTGACCCTGCACTCAGCCAGATGCCCTCCACATCACCCCAACACACCTAACCCTGCACTCAGCCAGATGCCCTCCACATCACCCCAACACACCTGACCCTGCACTCAGCCAGATGCCCTCCACATCACCCCAACACACCTAACCCTGCACTCAGCCAGATGCCCTCCAGGCATCACCCCCAACACACCTAACCCTGCACTCAGCCAGATGCCCTCCACATCACCCCAACACACCTGACCCTGCACTCAGCCAGATGCCCTCCACATCACCCCAACACACCTGACCCTGCACTCAGCCAGATGCCCTCCACATCACCCCAACACACCTAACCCTGCACTCAGCCAGATGCCCTCCACATCACCCCAACACACCTGACCCTGCACTCAGCCAGATGCCCTCCACATCACCCCAACACACCTGACCCTGCACTCAGCCAGATGCCCTCCACATCACCCCAACACGCCTGACCCTGCACTCAGCCAGATGCCCTCCACATCACCCCAACATGCCTGACCCTGCACTCAGCCAGATGCCCTCCACATCACCCCAACATACCTGACCCTGCACTCAGCCAGATGCCCTCCACATCACCCCAACATGCCTGACCCTGCACTCAGCCAGATGCCCTCCACATCACCCCAACATGCCTGACCCTGCACTCAGCCAGATGCCCTCCACATCACCCCAACACACCTGACCCTGCACTCAGCCAGATGCTCTCTCAGTCAAACAATCAGACGCGTATCCCCTGGACCCGGTTCATTTTCCACATACAAAGTTTGTGTGTGTTGCAATCGCAAACCCCTGGCTCTCCTCTCCTCCCTCTCATCCTCACATCTTGCTATCTGTAGTTTCTCCTCCTCTTTCCTTCCTCCTCCTCCACATAGTACGTTAGTGTTCCAAACCCCTGGCTCTCCTCCTACTCCCTACTCCCTCCTCCTGGTCTGGGCATGGAGATAAACAAGCAGTTGGCCAGGCTCTCCATCCAGAAAACAAGCCCTCTCCAGCCCAGGGGGAGCCAGATACAACAGAGGACCTGATCCCTGCCTCTCCACTGGCTCAGACTAACAGCTAAACTCACCCCCTCGTACATACTGAACCAACCTCCAATGAAAACCATCCTTCCAAAGCTCTCCAGTGTGTACGTATGTGTGTGTGTACCGAGGCAGATCAGACAAATACACAATGGAATTAATATGCTTTGTATTTCTCGCTCTCTGCTTTCTCTGTGGAAAATGATCCAATGTTATTCCCAGTCCTTAGGGACATCTCCTAGCCAAGCATCAGTGCAGTAATCTGGGCCCAGTTGTTTTCAGTTAGTGTGTGTGTGTTTAGGTGTCTGTGTGTGTGGAATGTGCATGCTTGTGTGTGTGTGGAATGTGCATGCTCGTGTGTGTGTGTGTGTGTGTGTGTGTGTGTGTGTGTGTGTGTGTGTGTGTGCCAGGATATGAGAACAGAGGGGTGTGTGGTATTACTGGTCAGAGCCAGGGCTGGGCCTGGAGGGCATTGATAAATTCCTTCTCCATTTCCACATATCAAATATTAATACAGATGGGGAAATGGCTGGAAGGCTGGGATCAGAGTGGCTAGTCACCATTTCCAAGGATTTGTGGTGGTCAGAATTACTGGCAGGGCAGGCAGTGAGTGGTGCTGTATGGGCCATATCAATATAATTGGTAAAATGGTCAACGCCTAGAAGTAGAATTAGTAGAATGGTCAAAGCCTAGAAATAGAATTAGTAGAATGGTAAAAGCCTCCCCAGACCATGGATATTTGACTGGAATAGGAATGTTCGTTGTAGTAAGTCCATTTCTATGGCTATGTACAGTACGCCCACTCCCAGTCAAGGTTATTGTGGCAGCATAGGGAGAAAGCACTCTCAGAAGGCAATGGGTTAATGGGTTCAACCAAGAGATATAGTTCAATCAATTCAGAGCACTATATCCATTATATGACTGACAGTAAGACGACAGATGGAGGAGAAAACAGGACGGGTGAGGCCATCAAAGCTCACCCACCAAACCAGTCACAGAGTTTTATCAAACTAAACAATACGGAAAAATAGTAGACTAGACAAGAACAAAGCAGTCACTGTTAAACAAGTCACTCGGATGACAAATGACTTGGTGACTTGTAGTTATGAACACAGATATGTAACAGTCAAATGAAAGCAGTGAGTGACTTAGTATTCTGGCAGCAGGTTTCCAACGCCACTGGATAGATCAAACACACACCGATAAGAAGGAGACCATATCAGGCTCACGGAGCGTGTGTGTGTGTGTGTGTGTGTGTGTGTGTGTGTGTGTGTGTGTCTTTGAACCAGTATCTGAAAGAGCACTAGCACTCATCCTCATCCTCTAACAATAGCACAACACCTAAGGAAGGTAGCTAGCGAGCTTAGCCTACAGGCAGCTACTCAGCATCCAGTACATGATCTGTAACACCCAAACCTGAGCACCACTTGGACCCTAAATATACCCAGTCCTGGTGGACATAAACCTGGAGCCACCCAGACCACTGAGAGATGACCCAGTCCTGGTGGACATAAACCTGGAGCCACCCAGACCACTGAGAGATGACCCATTCCTGGTGGACATAAACCTGGAGCCACCCAGACCACTGAGAGATGACCCAGTCCTGGTGGACATAAACCTGGAGCCACCCAGACCACTGAGAGATGACCCAGTCCTGGTGGACATAAACCTGGAGCCACCCAGACCACTGAGAGATGACCCAGTCCTTGTGGACATAAACCTGGAGCCACCCAGACCACTGTGAGATGACCCAATACTATTCTGCTTCAGATATGTCCCGGAGGCTCTGGCCAAACACGCACTAGAAGTGCACTAGAAAGGGAATAGGACTGGGGTTGCAAAGGGTCGGAAACTTTCCGGTAAATTTCCTGAATTTTTCTGGAAATTTTCCATGGGAAATTAAGCCCGGGAAGTTAGGGAATTTTGCCTAAATGTATCAAAAAATGTTGCTTATAACAGTGAACCTTTTTTTGTGGGATACACATAAGGCAATTCTAGGTCTTGTGGCATATTTTGGTTAAACTATGCCCAATTTAAAAGGAACCACAGTGCATATACAGCTGATTCTCAAGATCTTGCACACTAATGAGATGCTATTGAGCCCACACTACTACACTGTCTGAGCCAAGGACTACATGCTTTCTGGTAAGTTTTGATTACAATACTGGGTGGGGTGAATATATTTTAAATGACATACATTATTTTTTGTTAATTAGTAAATAGTAGCCTACAGCAAAGTGTGTTTAAATCATTTCTAACTTAACAATTTCTGCTAGTTAGTTTTTGCTACCATGTGGGTTTTAGCTTGCTTGAGCCTGCAAACTGAGGAGTGTTAATTCACCTGTTTCCATACATGTTTCATTTTAAAACATTTATCTGACAAAGGAGTTGTTTAATCTAACTGCTTAACTATTTATCTGTACATGGAATTGTATTTGGTTGTTTTTTTACTAATTTCTTTCTAATCTTTACAGGAAAATGCCACGGGCCTTTCTATCTGACGTGTGGAGACAATTCCCTGTAGCTAATGTAGAAGGAAAAGCTGTGCACATTTGCAAATACTGTGCCAGATCATATGCGAAGAATGCAACAAAAATGCATTATCATCTGGCCAAGTGCATAAAGTTCCCTCAGTGCTCACAACAAGCAACCTCTGACAAAAGTCCCTCTCATCATTTTCTCCTCGACTAGAAGTAATCAGACACCTTATCGATAGCAACAGCTCATGGTCTTCCTGGAATCAGATGTTTTTTTGACTCAATGGAGGAACGTAGTCAGAGAAATGCTGATGAATGTCTTGCTCGAGATGCGTATGGAACTGGTTCAACTCTGATGCTCACAGGCAATGAGTATTAGAAGAGATTTCTGAATGTTCTTCACCCAGCATACACCCCTCCAACAAGACATGCTTTATCTAAGAATTTGCTGGATACAGAGTTGAACAGAGTTCAAGTGAAGGTCAAGCAAATCATAGAGAAAGCAGACTGTATTGCAATCATCTCTGATGGGTGGTCAAATGTTCGTGGGCAAGGAATAATTAACTACATCATCTCCACCCCTCAACCAGTATTCTACAAGAGCACAGACACAAGGGACAACAGACACACCAGACTCTACATTGCAGATGAGCTGAAGGCAGTCATCAATGACCTTGGACCACAGAAGATATTTGCACTGGTGACAGACAATGCTGCGAATATGATGCTGGGTCTAAAGCGGAGGAGTCCCACCCTCACATCACACCCATTGGCTGTGCTGCTCATGCATTGAATCTGCTCTTCAAGAACATCATGGCACTGAAAACAATGGATACACTCTACAAGAGAGCCAAGGAAATGGTTAGGTATGTGAAGGCTCATCAGCAATCTACCTCACCAAGCAAAGTGATTAGAATAAGAGAACCACATTGAAGCTGCCCAGCAACACCCGTTGGGGTGGTGCCGTCATCATGTTTGACAGTCTCCTGGAGGGGAAGGAGTCGCTCCAAGAAATGGCCATATCAGAGTCTGCCTATATGGACAGCCCCATCAAGAGGATCCTCATGGATGATGTATTTTGGGAGAGAGTTTTAATCAGCCTGAAACCTATAGCAGTAGCCATTGAGGGAGACAATGCCATCCTGTCTGATGTTCAGACTCTGCTTGCAGAGGTAAGAGAATAAATCCATACTGCCCTGCCCACTTCACTGTTGCTCCAAGCAGAGGAAACTACAGTTCTGAAATACATCAAAAAGCGTGAAGACTTCTGCCTGAAGCTCATACACGTCGCAGCGTACATGTTGGACCCCAAGTATGCTGGTAAGAGCATCCTGTCTGGTGCAGAGATCAACAAGGCCTATGGTGTCATCACTACCGTGTCTCGCCACCTTGGCCTGGATGAGGGCAAGGTTCTTGGCAGTCTGTTGAAGTCCACTTCCAAGCAAGGGCCTTGGGATGGAGATGCAATATGGTAGTCATGACAACATATCTCATCAGCCACCTGGTGGAAAGGACTTTGTGGATCTGAGGCTCTTTTCCCTGTTGCCTCATTCATCCTCCAAATCCCACTAACATCCACCTCAGAGCACAAGTGGTCCTTGTTTGGGAACACACACACACACACACACACCAAAGCAGGCAACAGGCTGACCAATACAAGGGTTTTCAATGCGATGGATCATTGGGGATCATTTAGTATTCCCTTTCTGTTGTTGTTCAGTGAAATCATCCCATGTGAAGAGTCAACTCATTTAATTAAAGTTCAATCCGTAACTAAATTGTTTTTTACATTTCTATTGGAAGGATTTAATCATTTGAATTATGTCTACTTATGATGAGGTAAAAGGTTTATGTGTCTGTCTCCATATGATATGGTAAATATATCCAATACAAAAAACATCTACATTTAAATGGTATTAATATTTGCATATATTTCTGTTAATTCCGATATAGTCCCGTTAACTCTCACAGAAAGTTTCCACCTCTGAATATTCCCCAAAATGTGCAACCCTAAATAGGACATAAACATAGTGCACTAGAAAGGGAATAGGACTGTTGTGAGTGGGATGATTTAGGTGGACTGAATCAACTGAGTTGTATCTTTGCCAGGGGAAGATTCGTACCGTTCCGAGACATGCCGAGGCAGAAGGTGGGTTAAGTTAAGAGTGATTACTGTGGACTGGCAGTGCAATGCAGTCTGAATCCCAAATGGCACCCTATTACCTACATAGTGAGCCCGTAGGGCCCTGATCAAAAGTAAGTACAATACACTATGTAGGGAATAGGGTGCCATTTGGGCCTTATGTGGGAGAGCCTACTACCCAGGGTGTGAGGAGGAGAGTTCTCACGGATTAGAACAGGCCTCACTCTAATCCAATGGACTTTCTCCCAGCACACTGACAGATAAGTAGGGATGTGGGAACTGGCTGGCTGGCTGTGTGTATATATCTACTGTAGTACTACAGACAGTAACAGGCTGTGTGTATATCTACTCACCATGACACAGTAACAGGCTGTGTGTATATCTACTCACCATGACACAGTAACAGGCTGTGTGTATATCTACTCACCATCACACAGTAACAGGCTGTGTGTATATCTACTCACCATCACACAGTAACAGGCTGTGTGTATATCCACACACAAACCAGACAGACAGACAGACAGACAGACAGACAGACGGCTGTGCCTTGGAGAAGTAGCCCAAAATACAACCTTTCACCTACTTGTATTTCTGAGAAGAGGTCAAACCAACCATCTCTGTACTTCTGCTTTCAGTTTAAAATGAGACGAAGCCCCGAGATGAGAGCCACAACATATGGACAATCTATCAAGCTAACATCCCACTGGTCAACGTCGACAGTCCATCAAGCTAACATCCCACTTGTCAACGTCGACAGTCCATCAAGCTAACATCCCACTTGTCAACGTCGACAGTCCATCAAGCTAACATCCCACTTGTCAACGTCGACAGTCCATCAAGCTAACATCCCACTTGTCACCACAGTCTCTGTAACATCCCACTTGTCAACGTCGACAGTCCATCAAGCTAACATCCCACTTGTCAACGCCGACTCCGTGATCCCACGTCAACGACAGTCCGTCAAGCTAACATCCCACTTGTCAACGTCGACAGTCCGTCAAGCTAACATCCCACTTGTCAACGTCGACAGTCCGTCAAGCTAACATCCCACTTGTCAACGTCGACAGTCCATCAAGCTAACATCCCACTTGTCAACGTCGACAGTCCGTCAAGCTAACATCCCACTTGTCAACGTCGACAGTCCGTCAAGCTAACATCCCACTTGTCAACGTCGACAGTCCGTCAAGCTAACATCCCACTTGTCAACGTCGACAGTCCGTCAAGCTAACATCCCACTTGTCAACGTCGACAGTCCGTCAAGCTCATCCCACGTCAACGTCGACAGTCCGTCAACAACATCCCACTTGTCAACGTCGACAGTCCGTCAAGCTAACATCCCACTTGTCAACGTCGACAGTCCGTCAAGCTAACATCCCACTTGTCAACGTCGACAGTCCGTCAAGCTAACATCCCACTTGTCAACGTCGACAGTCCGTCAAGCTAACATCCCACTTGTCAACGTCGACAGTCCGTCAACCTAACATCCCACTGGTCAACGTCGACAGTCCGTCAAGCTAACATCCCACTTGTCAACGTCGACAGTCCATCAAGCTAACATCCCACTTGTCAACGTCGACAGTCCATCAAGCTAACATCCCACTTGTCAACGTCGACAGTCCATCAAGCTAACATCCCACTTGTCAACGTAGACAGTCCATCAAGCTAACATCCCACTGGTCAACGTCGACAGTCCGTCAAGCTAACATCCCACTGGTCAACGTCGACAGTCCATCAAGCTAACATCCCACTTGTCAACGTCGACAGTCCGTCAAGCTAACATCCCACTTGTCAACGTCGACAGTCCGTCAAGCTAACATCCCACTTGTCAACGTAGACAGTCCATCAAGCTAACATCCCACTGGTCAACGTCGACAGTCCATCAAGCTAACATCCCACTGGTCAACGTCGACAGTCCATCACTAACATCCCACTTGTCAACGTTGACAGTCCGTCAAGCTAACATCCCACTTGTCAACGTCAGTCCGTCAAGCTAACATCCCACTTGTCAACGTAGACACAACATCCCACTTGTCAACGTCGACAGTCCATCAAGCTAACATCCCACTTGTCAACGTCGACAGTCCATCAAGCTAACATCCCACTGGTCGACGTAGACAGTCCATCAAGCTAACATCCCACTGGTCAACGTAGACAGTCCATCAAGCTAACATCCCACTTGTCAACGTCGACAGTCCATCAAGCTAACATCCCACTTGTCAACGTCGACAGTCCATCAAGCTAACATCCCACTTGTCAACGTAGACAGTCCATCAAGCTAACATCCCACTTGTCAACGTAGACAGTCCATCAAGCTAACATCCCACTGGTCAACGTCGACAGTCCGTCAAGCTAACATCCCACTGGTCAATGTCGACAGTCCATCAAGCTAACATCCCACTTGTCAACGTCGACAGTCCGTCCGTCAACGTCGAAGCTAACCCATCCCACTCCGTCAAGTCAACTTGTCAACGTAGACAGTCCGTCAAGCTAACATCCCACTTGTCAACGTCGACAGTCCGTCAAGCTAACATCCCACTTGTCAACGTAGACAGTCCATCAAGCTAACATCCCACTGGTCAACATCCCACTAACATCCCACTGGTCAACGTAGACAGTCCATCAAGCTAACATCCCACTTGTCAACGTAGACAGTCCGTCAAGCTAACATCCCACTTGTCAACGTCGACAGTCCGTCAAGCTAACATCCCACTTGTCAACGTCGACAGTCCGTCAAGCTAACATCCCACTTGTCAACGTCGACAGTCCGTCAAGCTAACATCCCACTTGTCAACGTCCAGTCCGTCAAGCTAACATCCCACTTGTCAACGTAGACAGTCCGTCAAGCTAACATCCCACTTGTCAACGTCGACGTAGTCCGTCAAGCTAACATCCCACTTGTCAACGTAGACAGTCCGTCAAGCTAACATCCCACTTGTCAACGTCGACAGTCCGTCAAGCTAACATCCCACTTGTCAACATAGACAGTCCATCAAGCTAACATCCCACTGTCAACGTAGACAGTCCGTCAAGCTAACATCCCTTGTCACTTGTCAACGGTCAACATCGACAGTCCATCAAGCTAACATCCCACTGGTCAACGTCGACAGTCCGTCAAGCTAACATCCCACTGGTCAACGTCGACAGTCCATCAAGCTAACATCCCACTGGTCAACATAGACAGTCCGTCAAGCTAACATCCCACTGGTCAACGTCGACAGTCCGTCAAGCTAACATCCCACTTGTCAACGTCGACAGTCCGTCAAGCTAACATCCCACTTGTTAACGTCTGAAGGAAACCAAACTCCCCATATAGGGCAAATGATCTCTGGAGACATACTGTATGAGAGGGGAGCACAGCAGGAGAGGAGGTTAGTGAGGGTACACACAAACACTGTGTGTCTGCCTGCCTCTACACAGGGGAACTTCCCCAAACATTTGACGCTACTTACAGAGGCCCAGCTGGAACTAATACAGCAGCAAATGCAGAACTGACTGTATCCATTTAGCAGTAGGTCTATATAGAGAAGGCCTTGTGAAGAGCACAGCCACGGTACAGAGAGAGTTAGTTTCTGCCTGCTCGGCCTCTGTGGTAATGCTTTCACATCTGTGCAGGGCTGTGTGGACACACACACACAGCCAGCTAAAGCTGCAGGGTAAAACCCCAGGCCTGGAGCTGGCAGGGGGCCATGGGTTTCCAGGAACAGACTATTCATCCAGTGTGTGTGACAGTGTGGTGTGACAATGCATTCTCTAAAAACCTTCACACATTTTGAAAAGGTAAAATCCTGTCATTGAGCCCATATCTTCATCACAGGGAACGGTTTAGCAGAGGGTGCAGGCTTTTGAATAGTGTGTGTTGGAGAGACAGAGAGCACACTAGGAATACCATTCACACCAGCGGCCCAACGAAGATTCATATTTCACAAAAATGCAAAAAGGGACACCAGTCTAATTCTGATACATAGGGTTGTTTCTAAAAAAATACACAGACAAACTCGCAAAAAGTGCAACACACACACACACACACACACACACACACACACACACACACACACACACACACACACACACACACACACACACACACACACACACACACGAGAATCACCACATAAATCTCCCACAGTTTGTGGACAGAGTGTTTTCCTTTTCCACTCTCTGTTCCTGTTGAACCAAAACAAGAGGAACTGAACCTGTATTACTGTCTCTAGCTGGCAACTACCTGTGTCTGTCAAAACCCCTCATCACCGTTTAAATATGAATGTCACTCATGGTTGCCTTGACTACTTGATTTAGCCTAGAGTGAAGAAACTACCATGTTTGGAAGTGAGTTTTATCAGTCTCACACATGAAATGGGGCCTCAATGGAAACAGCCATGCCTTGAAGAGTGCAGTGAATACTGCAGACCAATTAAACAATCCTCAAAGGAAGCAGGCGATGACAGAAGGTCATGTCCCTAATGGCAACCTATTCCCTATATAGTGCACTACTTTAGACCAGAGCCCTATTCCCTATATAGTGCACTACTTTAGACCAGAGCTCTATTCCCTATATAGTGCAATACTTTAGACCAGAGCCCTATTCCCTATATAGTGCACTACTTTAGACCAGAGCCCTATTCCCTATATAGTGCACTACTTTAGACCAAAGCCCTATTCCCTATTATAGTGCACTACTTGGCTTGGTTAAAAAATAAGTTCGTTTTAAAAAATTATCCAGATTTTTGGTTTTGACATTTTTGGTTAACATTAAATGCACTATGCGGGTTGAATACATATCTTACATTACTCATCTCATATGTATTTACTGTACTCTATACCATCTACTGTAGCTTAGTCTATGCCACTCTGTCTTTACTCATCCACATATTTATATATTCTTAATTCAATTCCTTTACTTTGATTTGTGTGTATTAGGTTGTTGTTGTGGAATTGCTAGATATTACTTGTTAGATATTGCTGCACTGTCGGAACTAGAAGCACAAGCATTTCAACACCCGCAATAACATCTGCTAAACACGTGTATGTGGCCAATAAAATTGGATTTGATTAAATTAGTATTTTTGATGACTATTATTTAATTCCAAGTCACCACCTCTATAGAGCTCTAGTCTGACTAAACCACCTCTATAGAGCTGCTGTCTGACTAAACCACCTCTATAGAGCTGCTGTCTGACTAAACCACATCTATAGAGCTCTAGTCTGACTAAACCACCTCTATAGAGCTGCTGTCTGACTAAACCACCTCCATAGAGCTGCTGTCTGACTAAACCACCTCCATAGAGCTGCTGTCTGATTAAACCACCTCCATAGAGCTGCTGTCTGATTAAACCACTTATATGGAGCTGCTGTCTGACTAAACCACCTCTATAGAGCTCTAGTCTGACTAAACCACCTCTATAGAGCTCTAGTCTGACTAAACCACCTCTATAGAGCTCTATATAAATAAAATTTGATTGATTGATTGATTGATATAGAGCTGCTGTCTGAAAACCACCTCTATAGAGCTCTAGTCTGACTAAACCACCTCTATAGAGCTGCTGTCTGACTAAACCACCTCTATAGAGCTGCTGTCTGACTAAACCACCTCTATAGAGCTGCTGTCTGACTAAACCACCTCTATAGAGCTGCTGTCTGACTAAACCACCTCTATAGAGCTGCTGTCTGACTAAACCACCTCCATAGAGCTGCTGTCTGACTAAACCACCTCTATAGAGCTGCTGTCTGACTAAACCACCTCTATAGAGCTGCTGTCTGACTAAACCACCTCTATAGAGCTGCTGTCTGACTAAACCACCTCTATAGAGCTGCTGTCTGACTAAACCACCTCTATAGAGCTGCTGTCTGACTAAACCACCTCTATAGAGCTGCTGTCTGACTAAACCACCTCTATAGAGCTGCTGTCTGACTAAACCACCTCTATAGAGCTGCTGTCTGACTAAACCACCTCTATAGAGCTGCTGTCTGAAAACCACCTCTATAGAGCTGCTGTCTGACTAAACCACCTCTATAGAGCTGCTGTCTGACTAAACCACCTCTATAGAGCTGCTGTCTGACTAAACCAAAGCTCTGTCTGACTAAACCACCTCTATAGAGCTCTAGTCTGACTAAACCACCTCTATAGAGCTCTAGTCTGACTAAACCACCTCTATAGAGCTGCTGTCTGACTAAACCACCTCTATAGAGCTGCTGTCTGACTAAACCACCTCTATAGAGCTGCTGTCTGACTAAACCACCTCTATAGAGCTGCTGTCTGACTAAACCACCTCTATAGAGCTCTAGTCTGACTAAACCACCTCTATAGAGCTCTAGTCTGACTAAACCACCTCTATAGAGCTCTAGTCTGACTAAACCACCTCTATAGAGCTCTAGTCTGACTAAACCACCTCTATAGAGCTCTAGTCTGACTAAACCACCTCTATAGAGCTGCTGTCTGACTAAACCACCTCTATAGAGCTGCTGTCTGACTAAACCACCTCTATAGAGCTGCTGTCTGACTAAACCACCTCTATAGAGCTCTAGTCTGACTAAATCACTATTAGTAGTTCAATGTAAATAAAGCAGAGTTTCCCCAAACTCGGGCCTCAGGACCCCAAGAGGTGCACGTTTAGTTATTTGCCCTAACACTACACAGCGTGATGATTAGTTGATTATTTTAATCAGCGAGGGTAAAAAACAAAATACCAATACCTCAAAGAAACTGCTCTCTATGGATCCTCTCCTCATTGCTCATTCTTCTGTCTCTTACATAGCAGGCATAAAATAAAATGGAAAAGTATCCGTGCAATGAATTATAGTCATTGTAATTAATAATCCAATTTTCTGCGCTAAACTATGTAGAATATTGGCCTGTTGGAAACTACAACTCCCTACGCAGGTTGGGAAATTAACTTGTTGGTCCATGATCATTTATCTCTACAGAAACTGCAGCACAACGTGTGCATTGAGCTCAAAAAAACTAAAACAAAATGGAATTCAAATAATTGAACCAACTGTGGCAAATGAGTTGTTTAAAAACTAGATTTCGGGTTAATCACTCAGCACTACTGGAGTCAAAAGCAGTGCACGATATAGGAACACGGTGCCATTCCGACACATCCTGAAAGTGGCCTGGGAACCTGTACTACCAGGACTGTTGATGGTTATATCACTCAGCCCACATTAACTGTACTGAGGAGAGCCAGGCTGGTTTATCAGCTTATCTGGCTCCACTGATGATGATGAATAAATGTGTGTGTGTGTGGTGTTTTCCCCCTGATGGACAGAAAGACAGGCTCAGGGTTGGTCATGTGACTAGCTGACAAAGCCTACCACTCTATTTCCCAGCAGCACTTAATGTAGTAATGCAATGCCCCCCCATGACCAATTCCCCTGTACCATCAAAACAAGTATTAACCCTTCACCCTCCCTCTGGGCAGAAAGATATTACAGAGGTAGGCTATCTTATGAAGTTATGAACAGGAAGAGGAATCTCTCATTCTAGAGATTCAGACAATGCTGGTTTGTGTGACTGGTTGAGTTATGAGGCTTGACTCTCTCTTCATTGTATCTGCTGCAGACATCATAAGAGACTCGTCAACTTAAAAAATACCCTCATTCCTCCAACTTTTTTCCCCTGTTCCGTTTTCAGGGCAGTTCAAATAGACTCAAATCCCTTCTAGCAGCAGTGACAGTTCTATGTCTGTCTCGGCTATTTCTGGAACTAGGCAACAATGATGGAAACAGGAGGGCTGTGTTCCAAATGGCATAAAGTTCAGATCATTGGCTCAAATAACTCCTTATAGACCTAGTTTGTTATTTACCAAAAGGAGGGCTGATGGCCTTTTCAAATGACTGACTATGACAAAACTATCTTCAGTTCAAACTTGGTCAACTGCCTAGTCATACGAGTTAGCCTACTTCCCCTTCAGTCTTTTTGTCAGTAAGTCCTAAAAAGTACAGACATTGGGTCAGTGAAAATTGGTGCCCAGCGGTCTACAGTTACAAGCCAAGTGAAAAGGTCCACTGTGTAGGGATGGGTCCCAAATGGCTCCCTATATAGTGCACTACTATTTATTGACCCTATCTCTATGCAGGGCTCCCTTGCAAAATAACTTAGTCTTAAAATGGGACTCCCTGTTAAAATAAAGGTTCAATATGGGCCCAGGACCACCAAAGTAGTGCACTATGTAGGGAATAGGGTGCAATTTGGAACACACAGTTTGTGTGTACAGTGCTGTTTTCAGCTCTGGATCTCTCTGGTTGGTGCTCTCCTGCAGAGCTCACAAACCTCCAACCCCTCAGATCAGCCAGTCACGGTTGAGGATCTCGAGAGGGTTTGAAACGAGAGAAGAAGAAAAAAGAGGAAATGAAAAAAGGAGAATTTGCAAGCAGAACCAGCAGCAGCAGCAGCATCATCATCAGCAGCAGCAGGAGCAGCAGGACATCTGCTTTAAATAAGAGTTACTTGAGAAGAGCTAGTAAATGCAAAGCGGACATAGAACCTACTGTAACTTTCACAAACGGGATTCTTAGAACTCTATAAACAGACACTTCAACAGTGGCTTCCAATTAGGGAAGGAAACTTGGGGTCTCGTTGTCTTTCCTTTTCTTTCTGCAGGGGCTCAAGGTTTTTAGTTTCCCGTCAATCAGCACTTCACAGATTGCCTTAACTAAGACCATGTGGGTCTCAAACCCCAAACTGCATGTGGTTGCAATTCAGTCATCCTGCCCCTAGGGGGGGCACCAATGTGGTGCCTCTTGCCTACCAACCGGTTAATGTATACTTCCTAAACGGCACCACATGGGGAAGGTTGTGCACAATGTAGGGATTAGTGCACCATGTGGAACACAGCCCATGTATTTCAGGAGGAGGACGGATCATCTCCATCTTGGTGTTGTTTTTAAAGCCTTTTCAGAGAAACTGGCTGGGATTAGAGGCAGCTCCCGAGTGGCACAGCGGTCTAAGACACTGCTTCTCAGTGCTAGAGGAGTCACTACAGACAGTTTGATTCCAAGCTGTATCACAACCGGCCCTGATTGGGAGTCCCATTGGGTGGCGCACAACTGGCCCAGTGTCGTCCGGGTTTGGCCGTCAATGTAAATAAGAATTTGTTCTTAACTGACTTGTTAAATAAAGGTTAAATAAAATAACGTGTGATTGATGAAGGGGGATGTCAGGGAACAGAGGGGCTCACTGTGCATCTGCTCTGGCCCTGACATATCCCCGTCTCATGTCACTCAGTGCTGATCTGAGAGAGGTTCAGGGCAGAGATGGGTTCAGGGCAGAGGTGGGTTCAGGGCAGAGATGGGTTCAGGGCAGAGATGGGTCCAGGGCAGAGATGGGTCCAGGGCAGAGATGGGTCCAGGGCAGAGATGGGTCCAGGGCAGAGATGGGTCCAGGGCAGAGATGGGTTCAGGGCAGAGATGGGTTCAGGGCAGAGATGGGTTCAGGGCAGAGATGGGTCAGGGCAGAGATGGGTCCAGGGCAGAGATGGGTCCAGGGCAGAGATGGGTCCAGGGCAGAGATGGGTCCAGGGCAGAGATGGGTCCAGGGCAGAGATGGGTCCAGGGCAGAGATGGGTCCAGGGCAGAGATGGGTCCAGGGCAGAGATGGGTCCAGGGCAGAGATGGGTTCAGGGCAGAGATGGGTCCAGGGCAGAGATGGGTTCAGGGCAGAGATGGGTTCAGGGCAGAGATGGGTTCAGGGCAGAGATGGGTTCAGGGCAGAGATGGGTTCAGGGTAGAGATGGGTTCAGGGTAGAGATGGGTTCAGGGTAGAGATGGGTTCAGGGTAGAGATGGGTTCAGGGTAGAGATGGGCGATATGGACAAAAATCCATTTCGGGGTAAATTGCCTGAATTGATGTGAAAATTATAATGTGCACCACAGTTGTTTTTCATTAGCCTTTAAAACTACTAGTTTGATTAACAACAATCACCGATATTACCAAAAGTTACTTCAAACTACACATTCCTCTAGTATAGGCTACTAATCGTAATGAATACCATCAGCAAAATGCCTATGATAAGTGGTCAGTATGGTCGGTGTATCGTCCCAGGTCTAGTTCAGGGCTCCTCATAGCATGAAAATGAGCCAATTAGGGCCAAGCAACAGCCTGAGTAGCAACAGCAGAATACAAATCCATACAACATAAAATAATCTAAATATTGAGTAAGCATGCAGCTTCTGAATCAGAGAGAAAATGAGAGGAATTTATTCAGAGCCTCCATAACAGATGAGTCACGACTGACTTGCCATTTGTCCGACACACACACACACACACACTAGACCTGGGATGTCTCTGGGAGGTGTTCTAAACCCTTTACTGTGCACTACATTTGACCAGGGAACCAGAAGGTTCTAGACAAAGTATAGGATGCCATTTGGGACTTATCCTCCCTCCTCCTGGTTAGACCTGACCACCACAGCCTGATCGAGGCCACGTAACGTCCACCCAGAACTCTGGGGCTATCCACTAACCCTTAGCATAATTCAACAAAGCTCTTCAGCCCCGGATATCATCCCAAATGGCACCCTATTTTCCCTATATAGTGCACTACCTTTGACCAGGGCCCAGAGAGCTCCAATCAAAAGAAGTGCACTTTATGGGGAATAGAGTTGCATTTGGGTCACAGAACTGATATCACCAGTGTTTACAGTTTCAAAGTGCCTCCATCCTCAAAAGCTATTTGCATCAATTAGAGACAGAGGGTTTCCATCGCCTGCTCTTCTCCATAGAACAAAGTCAACAGAGTTGCCACGGTAATGAGCTTTAGCTCAGACTCAGTCCCAAATGCCTCACTATGTCCTATGTAGTGCACTGTATAGTGCCATTTGGGACTCAGACACTCACCCAGAAGCTGAAAACCAGCAGGATTACTATAGCATCCCCTGTTTTATGAGTGTCTGAGAATCTGCCCTCATATCCAGGCACCGCACATGTTTGCAAATCCTAGTCTGCTGCGACTTAACCAAAGAGTAGTTTCCATGTTACCAGTGCAAAGCATCCTTGGCAATCCTCTTTAAAATAAATAAATAAATACTACTTGCTAGAGTGCACAGATTGCACTAGAGGGCTATAAATAACTTCCCTGAAAATAAAGGCTAATGGGTAAAGCATTTCAAAAGGCCCGTTTTTAACGTTGTGCTTTGAACATGATCTATGGTGTCAGAGACACTGGATACATCCCAAATGGCACTCTAGTCCCTACATAGTGCACTACTTTTAACCAGGGCCCATAGTACACTACTTTAGATCAGAGCCCTAAGTAGGAAATACAGAGCCATTTGGGACACAAGCCAGTGTGTTGCAGGGTCTGAGTGTATCTGGGTCAGGACATAAACAAGGCGTCCTCAGTGTGAATGCATTCCAAATAGACCCCTATTCCCTTTATAGTGCACTTCCAGTCCTGTGGGCATAGTAGTGCACTACATAGAGAATAGGGCGCCATTCAGAATGTAGCCAACAACAAGGCATCCTCAGTGCATGTTCCTGCCTGCCGCTGGGCACCATCCTGGGGGTCAGGAGGTCTGACGGATGAGCTGTTCCCTGGAGCTGAGGCGCACCAGTGTCGCCCAGAGACAGACTCTATTGTTCCCCAAGACAGGCCTGGCTGACTGGAATGGAGGACCGGTGTCTCCACTCTGCCTCTTCTCTCCTCCATCTCGGTCTGTCCATTCCTCATCAGAAAGCAGTAAGAAAAGACTTGTCTCCCTCTCCACTCCGCTTCCCCTCTCCACTCCGCTTCCCCTCTCCACTCCGCTTCCCCTCTCCACTCCGCTTCCCCTCCCCTCTCCGCTTCCCCTCCGCTTCCCTCCCTTCCCCTCTCCACTCCGCTCCCCTCCCTTCCCCTCTCCCTCCCCTCTCCGCTTCCCCTCCGCTTCCCCTCCGCTTCCCCTCCGCTTCCACTGCGCTCCCCCTCTCCTTGCCCTCTCCGCTTCCCCTCCGCTTCCCCTCTCCACTCCGCTTCCACTCCGTTTCCCCTCTCCACTCCGTTTCCCCTCTCCACTCCGTTTCCCCTCTCCACTCCGTTTCCCCTCTCCACTCCGCTTCCCCTCTCCACTCCGCTTCTCCACTCAATAAGAGGAGAAAGAGGGATAACTGACATAAATGACTGTCCTGGGATAGATGAAGCAGCATATGGACTGACTCAGTATTCAGCAGCCAGAGATGAGTCTATGACTGACAGCCTCTATGAATCAAGCAGGGTTTAATCACCTCTCCACCAACAGGGACACTGAACTCAAGTGATAAAAAACAAAATAATAATAACTCCCTGTGAATTCAGACAGTGATCCTCATTTTGAAGGGAGAGCATGTCTCCATCACAGTTCTTCATTTCATTTGAAGGACAACTGTATCCTTCATTGAAAAGGTGTCTACTGTGAGCCCTAAAGCTGCCCTTGGTCTAAGTCCCACAAGCATCCTGTTAGCAGTAAAGCCATCACCTGACTGGTGAATCTTAGTAATGAGAACTTTCCAGGATAAATCTGGGCTCTCCCCTGAATCCGTAACCCAACAATAAGTGGACGCAATGGCTAATCTGTCATTTGCAGGAGAAAATCTGAAAATCACTTCCTCATAAAGCTCCTCATTACGGCCCACTTCCATGTTAGAACATTGTTGTTCTGCAAGACTTGACAAGACGCCTGGAGATCCTGATGTGGCCTTGATAGTAACAGCTTAGCTCCAACAACATCTCGCTTTGTGTCTAAATCACATTCAATTACAGTAATTCAAAGATTTAACGATTAAGACGGATATTATTTTGGGATGACCCTTTAATTTTCCTGAGCTGTGTGCAATGGAAGGCAGACATTTCAATTTGACCCTAAATGAACAATGGAAGCTTTTCAACTTGGCAAACTTGAAAGACGAGCAATGAGAGGACTCACTTGACGTGTAGCCCACAATTTCAATGCATAAATGGTCAGTCAGGAGTCTTTCGAGGCTCTATATCCGGCCATTCCAATCCTCGGCTTTAAAATACCAGATGAGAGGTCAAAGAGAGCGCTGGATAACAGTTCCCCTTGCGTCAGACCTTCCAGACATTTTATAAATCACTGAGCAAGACAAGGGATCACATGGGTCAAATGCACAACGGCCCAAAATGGCACCACCAGTTGCTGTTGAAAGCCCACTGAATTTCTATACATGTGGGTAAGTGTAACTGTATCCGGTTGGATGCACGTCACTGGTAACTACAGAAACTGGTCATCCAATCCAAGCGAGACCATGTTTTATCTTTTCAATTGTTAGATGAAACAACAGGCCCAAAAAAACACTTGACTTGAGCAACGTAAATGGGGACCCTCCCAAAAACACACCTTCAAATCGGCTTTGACAGACTAGTGTTGCTAGTGGTTAGGTTAACCTGGGCTGTGGTTACCTTTCATCTGTAGTACCTGTGGTTAGGTTACATCTGTAGCTGTTCCCCATCTGAGTACTGGGCTGTGGTTAGGTTACCTTTCATCTGTAGTACTGGGCTGTGGTTAGGTTACCTTTCATCTGTAGTACTGGGCTGTGGTTAGGTTACCTTTCATCTGTAGTACTGGGCTGTGTGGTTAGGTTACCTTTCATCTGTAGTACTGGGCTGTGGTTAGGTTACCTTTCATCTGTAGTACTGGGCTGTGGTTAGGTTACCTTTCATCTGTAGTACTGGGCTGTGGTTAGGTTACCTTTCATCTGTAGTACTGGGCTGTGGTTAGGTTACCTTTCATCTGTACTACTGGGCTGTGGTTAGGTGACCTTTCATCTGTACTACTGGGCTGTGGTTAGGTGACCTTTCATCTGGTCATCATCTCCACAGAGCTTTTCAGAGAGTAGGAGTGCTGATCTAGCATCAGGCCCTCCCTGTCCATTTAATCATTATGGTCTTATAGGGAAATACTGATCCTAAAATCAGCACTCCTATTCTGAGACGTTTTGTGAATAGGCGCCCATGGCCTCAGAGACCACTGGTAATGTCACATTAGTTCTGGAGGGGTAGGGGTAGTTGATAGAGGGCCTCCCCATTATGCTACCAGCCTACCACTGGACCCCTCCACACTGTACAGCAGCTAAACACACTGAGCTCACAGCCCTTCTAAGATAATACAGGGATTAACTCATCACAGCACAAAGACCTGGTTCAATTGTATAGAGGCTTTAGAGAGAGAGATTTAGCCTGCCAAAGAAAGAAAACATTCAGAGACTGGAAACGAGTAGAGACATCCAACTGGAAAGTTGAGAACTATTTTTTCTGTCTTTTGTTTCCTTGGCCCTTTTTTGCTTTGACCTACAAATCCTTCAAAGTTTATTTGAGATCTGACAAATGTGGGAAAGGAACCAGAAACTTCATTTTTAAAAGTTTGTTGGGGGAAACGAGAGAATAGAAAACTCACCAGAAAGTTTATTAGGTACACATATCTAGTACTGGGTCGGACCTCCCTTTGCCTCCAGAACATACCAAATTCTTCGGGGCATTCTACAACGTGTCGGAAGAGTTCCGCAGGGCTGTTGGACCATGCTGATGCGATGGCATCACACAGTTGCTGTAGATTGGACGGCGGTACATTCATGCAGCCAACAGCCCGTTCCATCTGTGGACTGGGGACTGACCAGGCCACTCAAGTAAACTGAACTCACGGTCATGTTCCAGGCGATGTTTCCACTCCTCAGTTGTCCAGTGTTGGTGAAAGCGCGACCACTGGAGCCACTTCTTCTTGTTTTTAGTTGATAGGAGAGGAACTCAGAGTGGTCGCTGCAACAGCCCATCTGTGACAAGGATTGACGAGTTGTGCGTTACGAGATGCCGTTCTGCTTGTTGTTCCGAGATGCCGTTCTGCTTGTTGTTCCGAATCGATGCCGTTCTGCTTGTTGTTCCGAGATGCCTTTCTGCTTGTTGTTCCGAGATGTCGTTCTGCTTGTTGTTCCGAGATGTCGTTCTGCTTGTTGTTCCGAGATGTCGTTCTGCTTGTTGTTCCGAGATGCGTTCTGCTTGTTGTTCCGAGATGCCGTTCTGCTTGTTGTTCGAGATGCCGTTCTGCTTGTTGTTCCGAGATGCCGTTCTGCTTGTTGTTCCGAGATGCCGTTCTGCTTGTTGTTCCGAGATGCCGTTCTGCTTGTTGTTCCGAGATGCCGTTCTGCTTGTTGTTCCGAGATGCCGTTCTGCTTGTTGTTCCGAGATGCCGTTCTGCTTGTTGTTCCGAGATGCCGTTCTGCTTGTTGTTCCGAGATGCCGTTCTGCTTGTTGTTCCGAGATGCCGTTCTGCTTGTTGTTCGAGATGCCGTTCTGCTTGTTGTTCCGAGATGCCGTTCTGCTTGTTGTTCCGAGATGCCGTTCTGCTTGTTGTTCCGAGAGATGCCGTTCTGCTTGTTGTTCCGAGATGCCGTTCTGCTTGTTGTTCCGAGATGCCGTTCTGCTTGTTGTTCCGAGATGCCGTTCTGCTTGTTGTTCCGAGATGCCGTTCTGCTTGTTGTTCTGCGAGATGCCTTTCTGCTTGTTGTTCCGAGATGCCGTTCTGCTTGTTGTTCCGAGATGCCTTTCTGCTTGTTGTTCCGAGATGCCTTTCTGCTTGTTGTTCCGAGATGCCGTTCTGATGGTGGACACATGAAATTGTTCATTCAGAGCATTTTGCTGGCACTTCGTTCTGCTTCTACAGTAACTGTTCACTTGAGATGCCAAAGTTCTGGTTGTTGTTTCACACACTTGCAGAATCAATGCCTTGGTTGGTGTTCTTTATTTTGTTACCTGCAGCCTTTCTGGAGAATAGAACTGTTGTTCATTGCGGAGTTTGGATGCACCATTTCATGCTTGTATGATCTGCATCGAGATGCCTTTCTGCTTGTTGTTTTTCTATAACATCCAATTAACCCAGTTCCACATGAACATCCCAGTGCCAAATGGACTCATGACTTGTTGTTCCACAGAGAGGTCGGTCTTTAGATGGTGGACACATGAAATTGTGTCATTCAGAAACTTAAACAATGTGAAGGAATGCAACTTTATATTGCAGTTTCCCTATTGTGACTGACAAACATCAGAAACTTTGCTGGCACTTCGAGACAACACCTTCTCATCCATTCTACAGGTAACTGCCAAAATAAAGGAAACACTTGAGTAAATGAGGGATACAAAGGTATATTGAAAGCATGGTGTGCTTACCAAAGGAAGTTTCACCACTTGAGAATCAATGCCACCCAGACACGGATCACCTTGGTTGGTGTTCCCTTTATTTTGGTGTAGTTACCTGCAGCAGTTGAGGTTAGATGGAGTTGGTGTAATAGAACAGCTGGTGTAAGTGTAGAAGAGAGTTGGTGTATGAGTGTAGAGAGAGAAAGTGTAGGGGATATAACATTGCGGATAAAGTTTGGAATGACACCATTTCATGTGTACAACATCTAAAGATCTGCATCGCGAAACAGCTTTGTCGTTTCTAAAAGGATGCATTTGGGTGTTTTTCTATAACATCCAATTAACATTTGGTTGTAAAAAATAAAATAATTTAAAACGCTTCCACATGAACATCCATCAGTGCCAAATGGACTCATTAAGACAGTTTCCCTAGTTTCCATGGCTGCCCCTCAAACACAGTGCAAGGGGGAACGAGAGTGTAGGTGTGTGTGTGTCAGGCTCAGCAATGACAAAAAAAATGAATTAAGCTAATTGTGACTGACAAACATCAGAAACTTAAACAATGTGAAGGAATGCAACACGAGGTTCACAACATACAAAGTTTATTTAAAGTGAAAAACTCCATCGATGACAAACTATTTCAAAACAGTAAAGACATCAAATGTCATATTACACACACACACACACACACACACACACACACACACATACACACACACACACACACACACACACACACACACACACACACACACACACACACACACACACACATATACACACACACACATATTAAAGACCAGTGTAGAGTACAATGGCAAAGCTGGTGCCATATGGTAGAGGTTAATTAAAGCGTGTAAAATAAATAAGCAGTGTATGTGGAGGCCACGTGTCACTGACTGAGATCAGCCTTGCCACCCAGACACGGATCACCTCTGGAACTGTGTGATGGCACACTGTGGAATTTCACCCAGTAGGTATGGGAGTTTTTCAAAATTGGATATGTTTTCGAATTCTTTGTGGATCTGTGTGATCTGGGGAAATATGTCTCTCTAATATGGTCATACATTGGGCAGGAGGTTAGGAAGTGCAGCTCAGTTTCCACCTCATTTTGTGGGCAGTGAGCACATAGCCTGTCTTCTCTTGAGAGCCATGTCTGCCTACGGCGGCCTTTCTCAATAGCAAGGCTATGCTCACTGAGTCTGTACATAGTCAAAGCTTTCCTTAATTTTGGGTCAGTCACAGTGGTCAGGTAGGGCTGTGTAGGGGTGGGGAGAATAGCATAGTTTGCTTGTTAATGTATTTTTGTTTTCTCAGTGTAGAGAGAGAGTTGGTGTATGGGTGTAGGGTGTGTTTGGTGTATGAGTGTAGAGACTCTTCTCCAGGTTCATCTTGGTGTATGAGTGTAGAGAGAGAGTTGGTGTATGAGTGTAGCGAGAGAGAGAGTTGGTGTATGAGTGTAGAGAGAGAGAGAGTTGGTGTATGAGTGTAGAGAGAGAGTTGGTGTTTTAGCCAAATCCTATGTTGAAATTTATGTGTAGATGGCAGTTGGTGTAGATCGTTCACACCTTTGTGGAAGTTACCTGTGGCGCTGTGTGCTCTAGGGCAACAGTGTCGAGATGGAATTTGTATTTGTGGTCCTGGTGAGACCTTTTTGGAACACCATTATTTTGGTGTATGGGTGACAGAATCTGTGAGAGTTGGTGTATGAGTGTAGAGAGAGAGTTGGTGACATATTTGACTTCGGATTGTAGCAGGGGAGGCCGGGTGCTGCAGAGAGTGTTGGTGATATGATATGTGTGAAGAGTTGGTGTATGAGTGTGTATAACTACAGGAAAAGGGGAAGTATTTGGCTGTGGTGGTGACGGGGGTGTGTATCTATGGGAACGATACAAAGATACTTTTCAGCTGTGGTCCACTCCCAGGCCAGCTCTGACCATGGCCATAGTGAGAGAACAGCTGCTGAGGGGCAGTGAGCTGGAGAGTTGACATAGTCCCTCTGTGTCACATGGTGGCTGTGGCCCAGCTGCCACCCAGAACCCTCCGTCTGTAAATCTCCCCTTAGTTTGGAGTAGCTGAAATACTCCCCTAGTTAAAGACACTAGTTAGGCCCTGGAGTTATAGTTAGTTAAAGCCATGGAACTAGTTAAGACTCTTGGTGGGTGAGGTTGTGGTTGTAAAAAACTCAAGGCCCTCCACATAACCACTGACAGATAACAGAAAGCCACCATGAGGTCCCACCACCCAGCAGCGTGGGCTACATAATGACTGTGCTGTCAGTGCTCTCTCTCTCTCTCTCTCTGATTGACTTATTTCCTGCCTTGTCTTTAACAAGGGGCCCAGCCTCCCAAAGCAAAGAGCCAGGCCAAGCTTGGGAACACCATGGTAACATCCCTGATGTAGGGTGGCAGAAATCTGAATAGAAAATCACATATGTTTGGTTGGTATCCGGTTGTGGCAGTGTTTGGTATCTGGTGTATCTGAGTAGCTGAGAGGTCAGAGGGGGACAGAGTAGGAGGATATTATAGTCTACTGCCTAATGAGTGTTAGACCTCGCTACAGATATAACTGAGTAGTCTAGCTTGGACTCACAGCTTGACTGAGCTAGCTAGCATGAGGCAGACTGGCTAGTGAGGCTAGTAGCAGAGAGACAGAGACCAACTGATAGACAGGCTGGCTAGTGAGGCTAGTAGCAGAGAGACAGAGACCAACTGACAGACAGGCTGGCTAGTGAGGCTAGTAGCAGAGAGACAGAGACCAACTGATAGACAGGCTGGCTAGTGAGGCTAGTAGCAGAGAGACAGAGACCAACTGATAGACAGGCTGGCTAGTGAGGCTAGTAGCAGAGAGACAGAGACCAACTGACAGACAGACTGGCTAGTGAGGCTAGTAGCAGAGACAGAGACCAACTGAGTCCCTTCCCTGGCTAGTGAGGCGAGTAGCAGGAGACAGCTCTCTGTAATCTCTGGCTAGTGAGGCTTAGTTCCTGCAGAGAGACAGGACCAACTGACCAAACAGACTGGCTAGTGAGGCTAGTAGCAGAGACAGGTGAAATCTGAATAGAAAATCACATATGTTTGGAGAGTGTTTGGTATCTGGTGTATCTGAGAGCTGAGAGGTCAGAGGGGGACAGTAGTAGGAGGATAGACTACTGACTGACTAGATAGGCTGAGTAGTCTAGCAGGACTCACAGAAACCAAGCTGACATGACAGGCTGGCTAGTGAGGCTAGTAGCAGAGAGACAGAGACCAACTGATAGACAGGCTGG
Organism: Oncorhynchus keta; assembly: GCF_023373465.1. NCBI lineage: Eukaryota > Metazoa > Chordata > Actinopteri > Salmoniformes > Salmonidae > Oncorhynchus > Oncorhynchus keta. Next base: position 176,665 of record NW_026280936.1, on the reverse strand, counting down.
CTAGTGAGGCTAGTAGCAGAGAGACAAAGACCAACTGACAGACAGACTGGCTAGTGAGGCTAGTAGCAGAGAGACAGAGACCAACTGACAGACAGACTGACTAGTGAGGCTAGTAGCAGAGAGACAGAGACCAACTGACAGACAGACTGGCTAGTGAGGCTAGTAGCAGAGAGACAGAGACCAACTGACAGACAGACTGACTAGTGAGGCTAGTAGCAGAGAGACAGAGACCAACTGACAGACAGACTGCCATGAGATGTGGTCAGGACTGTTCCTGTACCTCCACCCCCCCAGTGAGACAGACTGATTCCATATGTGTTATTTCATAGTTACAATGTAGAAAATAATCCAAATAAAGAGAAACCCTGGAATGAGTAGGTGTGTCCAGACTTCTGACTGGTACTGTAGGTCAAAGGGGGTGGATTGTAGTAGTCATTGGAGTTTCCTTTTTTGGGTTTCTAGACTTGTGTGGATTATATTTATTGGTGAAAGAAGAGACGTGTCGTGGAGTTGAACCTGTATCACTGAGCATGACAGAGTGCTGTAACAGGGTACATACACTGAGTGTATAAAACATTAAAGACATCTTCCTAATATGGAGTCCTCCCTCCTCCTGCCATAAGAACAGCCTCAAATCGTCCGGCATGGACTCTACAAGGTGTCGAAAGCATGTTGACCCACAGTTGTGTCAAGTTGGCTGAATGTCCTTTGGGTGGTGGATCATTCTTGATACCCACGGTAAACTGTTGAGAATGAAAAACCCAGCAGCGTTGCAGTTCTTGGCACAAACCAGGTGCACCTGGCACCTACTACCATACCCGTTCAAAGGCACTCAAATCTTTTGTCTTGTCAATTCCCCTCTGAATGGCACACAGACACAATCCATGTCTCAGCTGTCACTAGGCTTAACACTCCTTCTTTAACCCGTCTCCTCCCCTTCATCTACACTGATTGAAGTGGATTTAACAAGTGACATCAATAAGGGATCATATATTCATATTCAGCTGGATCGTCTATATCATGGAAAGAGCAGGTGTCCTTAATGTTTTGAACACTCAGTGTATGAGTTTATGTGAATGTGTGAAAGTGAGAGGTTTTGACTGATGGAAAAGAAACTAGGACCACACCTCCACCATCATAACGTCTCTCACACACACACACACACACACACACACACACACACACACACACACACACACACACACACACACACACACACACACACACACACAGCTTTCTCAACATCTGTCTTTCATGTACCCATTTATTCTCCACCCAAATCTTGTAAAACAACACATTGAAATCCTTAAAAACGTTCCTGAGTACTTTGAAAAGACAAAAGGCGTGAGTGAAGCTGGTTCAACACAAAAGCGGCATTAGGCCCATGTCCACTTAATGTGGTCTCAGATATCAGATACAAGCACTACAGGCATGTAAACAATTATCAGCAGGCCATGGTTTGACTTTTCTGAGTTTCCTTCAAATGGGATCCAGATCCTGAGCTCTAGGATGTGTCCCAAACGGAAGCCTATTCCCTATATAGAGCACTATGGTTCCTGGTCAAAAGCAGTGCACTATAAAGGACATAGGATGCCATTTGGGACTCAGTTCTTGACGAACTGGGAATCTGAACTGATCCTTATAATATTCCGTTATTTCTTATTCAGGCTGAAACCACACAATGACACAGCAGGGAAATTATACAGCACTTTACGTTCTGTCTCCAGGCAGCGCTGGGCGATACAGGGAGACAAGGGGAGTTATCCTCATAAACTAGGCTGCTCATTTCACTGTCTTTACCAAGTGGAAACAACAAGCCACAGGAACACAGGATCTGGCTTGTCAAGAGTTACTGTTGTTGATGACACTAACTGTAAAACAATGTCTTTCACCGCAACCAATGTCCACATGACCGCCGGGAAAAGAAAACCATAGAATTTATGTGCCGGAAACTTGTGGTTTGAGAAAAAAAGGAAATACCCCTATACTAGACGTATTAATTAAGACTTGATAGTGGTGGTTTATAACCACCTAGACTGATAGAAGTGGTGGTTTATAACCACCTAGACTGATAGAAGTGGTTTATAACCACCTAGACTGATAGAAGTGGTGGTTTATAAATACCTAGACTGATAGAAGTGGTGGTTTATAAACACCTAGACTGATAGAAGTGATGGTTTATAAACACCTAGACTGATAGAAGTGGTTTTCTTCCTATAAACACCTGCTTTTACACCTGCAGACTGATAGACTGATGGTGGTTTATAACCACCTAGACTGATAGAAGTGGTTTATAACCACCTAGACTGATAGAAGTGGTGGTTTATAACCACCTAGACTGATAGAAGTGGTGGTTTATAAACACCTAGACTGATAGAAGTGGTGGTTTATAAACACCTAGACTGATAGAAGTGGTGGTTTATAAACACCTAGACTGATAGAAGTGGTGGTTTATAAACACCTAGACTGATAGAAGTGGTGGTTTATAAACACCTAGACTGATAGAAGTGGTGGTTTATAAACACCTAGACTGATAGAAGTGGTGGTTTATAAACACCTAGACTGATAGAAGTGGTGGTTTATAACCACCTAGACTGATAGAAGTGGTGGTTTATAACCACCTAGACTGATAGAAGTGGTGGTTTATAACCACCTAGACTGATAGAAGTGGTGGTTTATAACCACCTAGACTGATAGAAGTGGTGGTTTATAACCACCTAGACTGATAGAAGTGGTGGTTTATAACCACCTAGACTGATAGAAGTGGTGGTTTATAACCACCTAGACTGATAGAAGTGGTGGTTTATAACCACCTAGACTGATAGAAGTGGTGGTTTATAACCACCTAGACTGATAGAAGTGGTGGTTTATAACCACCTAGACTGATAGAAGTGGTTTATAACCACCTAGACTGATAGAAGTGGTTTTATAACCACCTAGACTGATAGAAGTGGTTTATAACCACCTAGACTGATAGAAGTGGTTTATAACCACCTAGACTGATAGAAGTGGTTTATAACCACCTAGACTGATAGAAGTGGTTTATAACCACCTAGACTGATAGAAGTGGTTTATAACCACCTAGACTGATAGAAGTGGTTTATAACCACCTAGACTGATAGAAGTGGTTTATAAACACCTAGACTGATAGAAGTGGTGGTTTATAAACACCTAGACTGATAGAAGTGGTGGTTTATAAACACCTAGACTGATAGAAGTGGTGGTTTATAAACACCTAGACTGATAGAAGTGGTGGTTTATAAACACCTAGACTGATAGAAGTGGTGGTTTATAAACACCTAGACTGATAGAAGTGGTGGTTTATAAACACCTAGACTGATAGAAGTGGTGGTTTATAAACACCTAGACTGATAGAAGTGGTGGTTTATAAACACCTAGACTGATAGAAGTGGTGGTTTATATAACACCTAGACTGATAGAAGTGGTGGTTTATAACCACCTAGTAGGTTTTATAAACACCTAGACTGATAGAAGTGGTGGTTTATAAACACCTAGACTGATAGAAGTGGTGGTTTATAACCACCTAGTGGTGGTTTAAACCACCTAGACTGATAGAAGTGGTGGTTTATACCAAAGATGTTTATAACCACCTAGACTGAGTGGTGGTTTAAACTTTTGGTTTGTACACCACCTAGACTGAGTCACAAGTGGTGGTTTTTAAAATGCAGACTGAAGAAATGGTGGTTTATAACCACCTAGACTGATAGAAGTGGTGGTTTATAACCACCTAGACTGATAGAAGTGGTGGTTTATAACCACCTAGACTGATAGAAGTGGTGGTTTATAACCACCTAGACTGATAGAAGTGGTGGTTTACCACCTAGACTGATGAAGTGGTGGTTTATAACCACCTAGACTGATAGAAGTGGTGGTTTATAAACACCTCACTGATAACCAGTGGTGGTTTATAACAAACTGATAGACACCTAGACTGATAGCTGGTTTATAAACACCTAGACTGAAAATGGTGGTTTATAAACCTATGTTTTCATTGATTGGTGGTTTATAAACCACCTAGACTGAGTCTGGTGGTTTCATAAAACCTAGACTGAAAAGCCTGGTTTATCACAAAAGATGCCAATGGTGGTTTATAACCACCTAGCGCTGATAGAAGTGGTGGTTTATAACATCCTGGTCCTTTCTGGTGGTTTATAAACCTAGACTGATACAAATATATTTGCAAAACCTAACTGATAGAAGTGGTGGTTTAAAATCTGGTGGTGGTTTATGTCTGTCATGCTCTAATTATATGGCTGTTTATAAACACCTAGACTTATGGTCATAATCCCTGTCATAAAGCCTGGGTGTGAATTCCTACAGATAACACCTTGGAGGACAGGAATGTAAACACCTAGACTGATAGCATGGCTTTATAAACACCTAGACTGATAGAAGTGGTGGTTTCCCCCAAAACACCTAGACATCAGATTGGTGGTTTATAAACACCTAGACTGATAGAAGTGGTGGTTTAAAACACCATGATAGAGTGGAGACCTATAAACACCTAGACTGATACAATCAGAGACCAACTTATCTCCATCATTTCTTCCTGCATCCCCAGCCCCTGATCACCATATAGAGTGACACCAACTGCCACATACCTGTTGGTGGGAACATATCAAACTCACTCAGCAGTCAAAACCCAGGCTTGCTGGTTGAATTTAACATGTTTAGTGGACAAAGACAATAGGCTAAATCAGCGAGGAACAACTTCAGCTAAAACCAAATGGAAGGAAATAGGAATCCAGGCAGAAGCCATGCGACATACTACTGTACATGTACAGTCCCTGTGAGGGCTGGAGACGTGCTGTGCAGAGTGTACACACATCAAACAGAGCTTCTCTCTCCTACTGAAGCCCTAAAATAAAGAGCTTGGCAGCACTGCATCTCCCTCCTGACAGTAAACAATCTGCAAAAGCCTAATAAGATGGTCATGCAATTATATGGCCACACACATGGTCATAATCCCTGTCAAAACCTGGGTGTGAATTCTGAAACACCTTGGAGGACAGGAATGTGCACACACACACACCCCCAAGGCTCCCGAAAAACACACATCAGACTGGCTTACAGAAACAGCAAATAGCCACTGGCCTGAAACAATCAGAGACCAACTTATCTCCATCATTTCTTCCTGCATCCCCAGCCCCTGATCACCCTGGCTGAAACACTGCCACATACCTGTTGGTGAACACAAACTCACAGCACAAAACCCACTGGCTGGTTGAAAACATGTTTACACAATAGGCTAAATCAGACAACTGGCTGGAAAAATAGGAATCACACAGACACACACACAGTCTGGCTGGAAAACACACACACACACTGGCTAAAACACACACACACACACTGGCTGACACACACACACACACACAGGCTGACACACACACACACACACACAGGCTGAAACACACACACACACACAGGCTGAAACACACACACACACACACAGGCTGAAACACACACACACACACACAGGCTGAAACACACACACACACACAGGCTGAAACACACACACACACACAGGCTGAAACAAACACACACACACACACAGGCTGAAACACACACACACACTGGCTGAAACACACACACACACACACACTGGCTGAAACACACACACACACTGGGCTGAAACACACACACACACACAGGCTGAAACACACACACACACACACAGGCTGAAACACACACACACACACTGGCTGAAACACACACACACACTGGCTAAAACACACACACACACACACTGGCTGAAACACACACACACACACAGGCTGAAACACACACACACACACTGAAACACACACACACTGGCTGAAAACACACACACTGGCTGAAACACATACACACACTGGCTGAAACACACACACACTGGCTGAAACACACACACACACACACACTGGCTGAAACACACACACACTGGCTGAAACACACACACACTGGCTGAAACACACACACACTGGCTGAAACACACACACACTGGCTGAAACACACACACACTGGCTGAAACACACACACACAGGCTGAAACACACACACACACTGGCTGAAACACACACACACACTGGCTGAAACACACACACACACTGGCTGAAACACATACACACACACACACACACACACACACACACACTGGCTGAAAACACACACACACACACAGGCTGAAAACACACACACACACACACACACTGGCTGAAAACACACACACACACACACACTGCTGAAAACACACACACTGGCTGAAACACACACACACACAGGCTGAAACACACACACTGGCTGAAACACACACACACTGGCTGAAACACACACACACACACACTGGCTGAAACACACACACACACTGGCTGAAACACACACACACACTGGCTGAAACACACACACACACTGGCTGAAACACACACACACACTGGCTGAAACACACACACACTGGCTGAAACACACACACACTGGCTGAAACACACACACACACATTTCTACTAGCCAAAATATAGATGCATGTGCTTACCTGGTAGGATAGAAACAGCAGCGTCAACGACAGCAACAGCACATGGAAGACAGAAAACACTTGGTTAGTGTTGGAACCAATAAATCAACAAGTTTTTCCCTTCACTTTTTAGATCTGTCATCATTCTCAGTGGCATAGGCTCACAGCTCAAATCCCACAGCTCAAAGCCCACAGCTTACAGCTCACAGCCCACAGCCCACAGCTCAAAGCCCACAGCTCAAAGCCCACAGCCCACAGCTCAAAGCCCAAAGCCCACAGCTCAAAGCCCAGAGCTCACAGCTCAAAGCCCACAGCTCAAAGCCCACAGCTCAAAGCCCACAGCCCAAAGCCCACAGCCCACAGCTCACAGCCCACAGCTCACAGCTCACAGCCCACAGCCCACAGCTCAAAGCCCACAGCCCACAAGCCCACAGCCCACAGCTCAAAGCCCACAGCCCACAGTCCACAGCTTGGGTAGCATAAACTTTAAAGCAAAGTTGAAAATAACGAAACCCTACGCAGTCCTTCTGAAAGGAGATAAACACAGTCATAACTCACTTAAGTGATGGACATGAAAGATTATATATTTACTTCTCCCTCTACTGTGGGGCACCTAGGAGGATGTGATCTGTCCCATTGAGCTCCTGATCACCTCTATGTGAACCCTGGGAACACACCACCTGGATCTAATCAACTGGTTCACATGTGTGTGAGAGAGATTAAGGGGGTAAAGGGGAGCGTTCAAAGGATTTACTTTTAACTACAGGGATATGAATATATATACACATGACACAGAGACCGAGAGAGACCGACAGAGACCGACAGAGAGAGCCAGAGACCGAGAGAGAGACCGACAGAGCCAGAGACCGAGAGAGCCAGAGACACAGAGAGCCAGAGACCGAGAGAGACCGAGAGAGCCAGAGACCGAGAGAGCCAGAGACCGAGAGAGCCAGAGACACAGAGAGCCAGAGACACAGAGAGCCAGAGAGCCAGAGACACAGAGAGCCAGAGACACAGAGAGCCAGAGACACAGAGAGCCAGAGACACAGAGAGCCAGAGACACAGAGAGCCAGAGACACAGAGAGCCAGAGACACAGAGAGCCAGAGAGCCAGAGACACAGAGAGCCAGAGACACAGAGAGCCAGAGACACAGAGAGCCAGAGACACAGAGAGCCAGAGACCCAGAGACACAGAGAGCCAGAGAGCCAGAGACACAGAGAGCCAGAGACACAGAGAGCCAGAGACACAGAGAGCCAGAGACACAGAGAGCCAGAGACACAGAGAGCCAGAGACACAGAGAGCCAGAGACACAGAGAGCCAGAGACACAGAGAGCCAGAGACACAGAGAGCCAGAGACACAGAGAGCCAGAGACACAGAGAGCCAGAGACACAGAGACACAGAGACACAGAGACACAGAGAGAGAGAAACAGGGAGAAAGAAGTTAGTCGTTTGAAACAAAAGAGAGACTCGCTCTGCTAACATTTTGATAATGAAAGATAAAGGAAGAATGGAGATCATTCCAGGACATATTAATACTATAGTCTGACAGATACAGTGTCGAGTAATAAACGCCTTGGGCAGATCTCTTACACTGACTCAAAGATTCAGCTTAACATCCATTCTTTAGGAAAAGTGAAACCTGTACAATTATCACAATTATCATACAGTACCATCTGAGAGCAATTATCTCTGAGACTGTTTATACAATGGATACCACAGCAGATAGCATAGCTGCACCACGACGCAGAGTGTGTTCCTATTGAGTAGCAGAGTAAAGATGTCCAACCTGTTAACAGGGAGGATTACTTTGTATTGACTTGTACTTCAGAGCCAATAGCACGCACACCTACCTAACTGTTGGTGACCTTTGACTTCTATGTTGCGCTGTATTGGTGTTCTATACAGCATGCATTGAATTGCGAATTGTCACAGTACAGTCACACGCTTGGTGCGTGGGTTGAGAAGGGGTGAGGAAGGGAGAGGAGGGGTGAGGAGGGGAGGGGCCACACCAACAGTGTGATCAGCTCAGCAACATAGTTTCCAAGTGACAGTCAGTCAGTAAATCTGAGGCACATGTCAGAGAGAGGACAATTTCATAAACAAGAGTTGGCATGGCATGGTGGAATTTAGTCTAAATGGATTCCAGCGGGGAGCCTCTTCCAACAAAGCACAGACCAGAGATTTACAGTATCTGTCAGTTTGACTAGAACAGTGCACATAAAAACATTTCAGTTTACGCATCAATGTACAGAGCATTCGGAAAGTATTCAGACCCCTTAACCTTTTCCATATTCTTTGTACGTTAGAGCCTTATTCTAAAATGGATTAAATTGTTTTGTTTTTCTACACACACACACACACACACCACACACACAATGACACACACACACACACACCCATAATGACACACAAACACACAAACACACAACCCCATAATGACAAAGCAAAAACAAGTTCAAATAAATAAGTGAAATATTACACTTTACTCAGTACTTTGTAGAAGCACCTTTGGCAGCAATTACAGCCTTGAGTTTTCTTGGGTATGACGCTACAAGTTTGGCACACCTGTTTTTGGGGAGTTTCTCGCATTCTTCTCTGCAGATCCTTTCAAGCTCTGTCAGGTTGGATGGGAAGCGTCGCTGCACAGCTATTTTCAGGTCTCTACAGATGTTCGTAGTCCGGGCTCTGGCTGGGCCACTCAAGGACATTCAGAGACCTGTCCAGAAGCCACTCCTGCGTTGTCTTTACTGTGTGCTTAGGGTTGTTGTCCTGTTGGAAAGTGAACCTTCACCCCAGTCCGAGGTCCTGAGCGCTCTGGAGCAAGTTTTCATCAAGGACTGCTGTACTTTTCTCCCTTCATCTATCCCTCAATCCTGACTAGTCTCCCAGTCCCTGTCGCTGAAAAACATCCCCACAACATGCTGCTGCCACCACGCTTCACCGTAATTGAATTTACCACCGACTCCAATCAAGTTGTAGAAACATTAAGGATGATCGAGTGAAACAGGATCCACCTGAGCATCATTTTGAGTCTCATAACAAAGAGTCTGATTACTAATTACTAATAAGGTGTTGCTTTATTATTTTTAATACAGGTGCAAAAATGTATAAAACCTGTTTTGGCTTTGTCATTATGGGGTATTGTGATGTCATTATGGGGTATTGTGATGTCATTATGGGGTATTGTGTGTAGATTGAGGTAAAACATGTATTTAATACATTTTGGAATAAGGCTGTAAGGTAACAAAATGTGGAAAAGAGGAAGGGGTCTGAATACTCTCTGAATGCCCTGTAAACGTGCCGGAGTTAGCTATGTTCTGAAGTTAACTGGGACTATTAAGCCTAAATCCATAGACCATTTACATCCTGGCAGTGTGGGGGATGATGGGAAAAGGTGAGGACACGAGGAACACTACATGACGCCATCCTGTAGTACAGCAGTGATTCCCAACCAGGGTTACTAGGACCCTGGGGGCACTTGGGACTATCCACAGGGGGTACTTGAGAAGACTCATGACACCATAGGTCAACTGGTAAAATCCACACGAGGGGGTACTTCAGGGGTACTGCGGGCAGAGCAACATTTAGCTGCTGGTCCAGTAACAGAGAAAGGTTGGGAACCACTGTGTTACAGTGGATCAGATAGTCCTATAAGCCCACTAGTGAATACATACCGTAGCATACAGCCTCTCTTTACAGACGCTGAATAACAAATAAACAGTGTTAGTCCAGTTCTCTGCCCCAGTGCTGCCTGCTGCCTTCAGCAACACACAGATTACATCACTGGCAGGGCTTTACAAGGGTTCAAGAAAACACACACACACACACACATACACACACACACACACACACACACACACACACACACACACACACACACACACACAGAGAGACAGAGAGACAGAGAGAGAAAAGAGTGAAATGAAGAAAGCTAGAGTCGTGTGGGGCAGAATGAGTAGAAGACTGAGTATGAGGAGAGAGGGTTGTTTTCTTCAGTTTTAGGACCTTCATGTCACTGTGTACAGCACATGCACTGATTCATGTGGTTGGGCTATTGGGAGGGGGAGGGGGTATGATTTGTTTTTCTAGGCTAAATCTATGTATATGCCTGGCTGGCCATTTAAATAAAGCCTTGCTTTATAAATAAAAGTTCAAATGAAAGTTCAGACTAGTACCCACTTGCCCCAAGACTAAACCCTAACGCAGCAGGACAATCTATAAAGAAATGTGACGTTTTCTAAAGGCTGTGTTTGGCTATTTAGAACGTTGATTGTTTATATGGGCACACAAAGGAAAAGTCTGTTTAAAAGCAGTGTCCACAACGAGTCAAACAAGTTACAGCCCAGTTCCAGCCTAGAGAGAGTTTCAAGAGCTGACCTCCTTTATTTACCTTCAGCCCAGCCACTGTAAAGGGAGGTGTGTAACTGGAGCGACCCGAGCTGCCAGATAATAACAGACAGGCCAGCCACTGTAAAGTGAGGTGTGTAACTGGAGCGACCCTAGCTGCCAGATAATAACAGACAGGCCAGCCACTGTAAAGTGAGGTGTGTAACTGGAGCGACCCTAGCTGCCAGATAATAACAGACAGGCCAGCCACTGTAAAGTGAGGTGTGTAACTGGAGCGACCCTAGCTGCCAGATAATAACAGCTGTAAAGTGAGGTGTGTAACTGGAGCCAGATAATAACAGACAGCCCAGCCACTGTAAAGTGAGGTGTGTAACTGGAGCGACCCTAGCTGCCAGATAATAACAGACAGCCCAGCCACTGTAAAGTGAGGTGTGTAACTGGAGCGACCCTAGCTGCCAGATAATAACAGACAGCCCAGCCACTGTAAAGTGAGGTGTGTAACTGGAGCGACCCTAGCTGCCAGATAATAACAGACAGCCCAGCCACTGTAAAGTGAGGTGTGTAACTGGAGCGACCCTAGCTGCCAGATAATAACAGACAGGCCAGCCACTGTAAAGTGAGGTGTGTAACTGGAGCGACCCTAGCTGCCAGATAATAACAGACAGGCCAGCCACTGTAAAGTGAGGTGTGTAACTGGAGCGACCCTAGCTGCCAGATAATAACAGACAGGCCAGCCACTGTAAAGTGAGGTGTGTAACTGGAGCGACCCTAGCTGTCAGATAATAACAGACAGGCCAGCCACTGTAAAGTGAGGTGTGTAACTGGAGCGACCCTAGCTGCCAGATAATAACAGACAGGCCAGGCAGGCCCCCACGATAAAACCAGATGCAGCCCTCAGTGGACCCAACTGAAGCAGCCAATAGAATCTGGTCTGAGAGCCTCTGAGTAGTCTCTGCCAGCAGCACGTCTGGATGGTTCAGCTGAAGAATGTTTCAGATGTAAAGACTAATGTGTCCGAAATGGCATTGGCTATGTGCTTAGGGTCGTTGTCCTGTTGGAAGGTGAACCTTCGCCCCCAGTCTGAGGTCATGAGCGCTCTGGAGCAGGTTTTCATTAAGGATCTTTGACCTTTGCTTTGTTCCTGACTATTCTCCCAGTCCCTGCTGCTGGAAAACATCCCCACAGCATGATGCCACCGCCACGCTTCACCGTAGGGATGATGCCAGGTTTCCTCCAGACGTGATGCTTGGCATTCAGGCCAAAGAGTTCAATCTTGGTTTCATCAGACCAGAGAACCTTGTTTCTTATGGTCAGAGACCTTTAGGTGCCTTTTGGCAAACTCCAAGCAGGCTGTCATGTGCTTTTTACTGAAGAGGGGCTTCCATCTGGCCACTCTACCATAAAGGCCTGATTGGTGGAGTGCTGCAGAGATGGTTGTTCTTGTGGAAGGTGCTCCCTTCTCCACAGAGGAACTCTGGAGCTCTGTTAAAGTGACCACCAGGTTCTAGGTCACCTCCATGACCAAGGCCCTTCTATCCTGATTGTTCAGTTTGGACGGGCGGCCAGCTATAAGAAGAATCTTGGTGGTTCCAAACATCTTTCATTTAAGAATGATGGAGGCCACTGTGTTCTTGGGGACCTGAAGACATTATTTGGCACCATTCACTAGATCTGTGCCTTCACACAATCCTGTCCCGGAGCTCTACAGACAATTCCGTCGACCTCGTGGCTTGGATTTTAGTCTGAAATGCAGTCAACTGTGGGACATTATGTAGACATGGTGTTAGCCTTTCCAAATCATGTTGTAAATTCAGTTGATTGGACAGGTGGACGCCAATCCAGTTGTACATGGATTAACAACTCTACATTGAACCCTGCATGGGGATGAATTACAGCCACGACATCTTTTTGGTGAAAAGGCCTAAGACGAATGATTCTGATGAAAATACGCTCTGTCTTTATCAAATGTTTTTGCATATTTTCAGTGTGGATCCTGTCTGTTTAGGGGGTAATATTAGCCTGGGCTAACCCATTCTAAATGCCACTAGCAGTTCACAATGTAGGGTCATCGCTGAAGCTAGTTACAACATCAACCCTGCCTAAGTCATCAACCCTGCCTGTTTCTACAATTTTGCTTCTTAAAATCTGATTATAAACCTAACCCTTAACTTTATGCCTAACCTTAAATTAAAGACCAAATAGCAACTGATAAATTTTTACGCAATCATTCCAAAACTGCAGCTCATTAAAGAACTGTGATAAAACTGTCATCATTTGGCAAGGAATGGAGCCTGTGTATGCCATCAGTTAGATACGTTTTTATAGGCATTTATATCTGTAGGCATGTAGAGGGAGCGGTCTGAAAGCCACTGACTGAGACATGGAGGGGAAAAGGGAGCAGACCTGTGTGATATTTGGCTTGGTACATTTGTTGTGTCCCACATATGTACAAATGGAACACGAGAGTCAAAGCAAATTAACGTCGTCATCCAGACAAATTCCACCAAATACTCTTATAGTATTTGAAAAAAATATGATCTCTGGTTAAAGATTGAGTTTTGCCGTCAGTTGGAGTACTCCATTACTCATGCCCATCCCTACTCTAATTCCTCCATGGGGCTGGGCAGAGATGATATTTGGTTCTATACCTGCAGGGAAACGCAGGCCGGGCAGAGATGATATTTGGTTCTATACCTGCAGGGAAACGCAGGCCGGGCAGAGATGATATTTGGTTCTATACCTGCAGGGAAACGCAGGCCGGGCAGAGATGATATTTGGTTCTATACCTGCAGGGAAACGCAGGCCGGGCAGAGATGATATTTGGTTCTATACCTGCAGGGAAATGCAGGCCGGGCAGAGATGATATTTGGTTCTATATCTGCAGGGAAATGCAGGCCGGGCAGAGATGATATTTGGTTCTATATCTGCAGGGAAACACAGGCCGGGCAGAGATGATATTTGGTTCTATACCTGCAGGGAAACGCAGACCGGGCAGAGATGATATTTGGTTCTATATCTGCAGGGAAACACAGGCCGGGCAGAGATGATATTTGGTTCTATATCTGCAGGGAAATGCAGGCCGGGCAGAGATGATATTTGGTTCTATACCTGCAGGGAAACACAGGCCGGGCAGAGATGATATTTGGTTCTATACCTGCAGGGTAACAGGTGATATTTGGTTCTATATCTGCAGGGAAACGCAGGCCGGGCAGAGATGATATTTGGTTCTATAACTGCAGGGAAACGCAGGGCCGGGCAGAGATGATATTTGGTTCTATATCTGCAGGGAAACGGGGGCAGAGATGATATTTGGTTCTATAACTGCAGGGAAACACAGGCCGGGCAGAGATGATATTTGGTTCTATATCTGCAGGGAAACAGGCCGGGCAGAGATGATTTTGGTTCTATATCTGCAGGGAAACACAGGCCGGGCAGAGATGATATTTGGTTCTATATCTGCAGGGAAACGAGGCCGGGCAGAGATGATTTTGGTTCTATAATGCAGGGAAACACAGGCCGGGCAGAGATGATATTTGGTTCTATATCTGCAGGGAACAACTCCAGAGATGATATTTGGTTCTAACAAAACACAGGCCGGGCAGAGATGATATTTGGTTCTATATCTGCAGGGAAACCAGGCCCAGAGATGATATTTGGTTCCTTGCCAGAAATGTCATATCATCACATGTAATGTAAAACCTGCAGGGAAACACAGGCCGGGCAGAGATGATATTTGGTTCTATATCTGCAGGGAAACGCAGGCCGGGCAGAGATGATATTTGGTTCTATACCTGCAGGGAAACACAGGCCGGGCAGAGATGATATTTGGTTCTATACCTGCAGGGTAACAGGTGAGCCTGCATACCACAGTACTGTGTCATGTTGGAGACAGATCTGATAATAAAACCGCCCGCTAATTTGCTTCTGTACATATTTCATAGCTGAATCCACCGTGGGACATATTGCATATTTCGTGCCAAGACGCAGATGTTTAAATTGATAATAAATTAAAGTACAGTAGGCGTATGTCTGTATGTTCAAACAACTCCAGGGCAACAAATCACATGGCAAAAATTTGACTTTGAACCAATTCCATAATACCTACCTTGCCAGAAATGTCATATCATCACATGTAATGTAAAACACTTTATTATCATCACATGTAATGTAAAACACTATTATTCACATTAATTAAAACTGTTAAATAAAATGAAAACACTTTATTCTCATAACACAAGAGGGGATAAGCCCTCATAACACATGTAATGTAAAACACTTTAAGGGGATCAATCACATGTAAGCCCCTTATCATCACATAACACATTAGAGGGGATAAGCCCCTCCCCATAACACAAGAGGGGATAAGCCATCACATGTAATGTAAAACCCCCCATAACACAAGAGGGGATAAGCCCCTTTATTATCATAACACAAGAGGGGATAAGCCCCGCCCCATAACACAAGAGGGATAAGCCCTCCCCCATAACACAAGAGGGGATAAGCCCCTCCCCATAACACACAGGGGATAAGCCCCTCCCAAACACAAGAGCGGATAAGCCCCGCCCCATAACACAAGAGGGGATAAGCCCCTCCTCATAACACAAGAGGGGATAAGCCCCTCCCCATAACACAAGAGGGGATAAGCCCCTCCCCATAACACAAGAGGGGATAAGCCCCGCCCCATAACACAAGAGGGGATAAGCCCCTCCCCATAACACAAGAGGGGATAAGCCCCTCCCCATAACACAAGAGGGGATAAGCCCCTCCCCATAACACAAGAGCGGATAAGCCCCTCCCCATAACACAAGAGCGGATAAGCCCCTCCCCATAACACAAGAGGGGATAAGCCCCTCCCCATAACACAAGAGGGGATAAGCCCCTCCCCATAACACAAGAGGGGATAAGCCCCTCCCCATAACACAAGAGGGGATAAGCCCCTCCCCATAACACAAGAGGGGATAAGCCCCTCCCCATAACACAAGAGGGGATAAGCCCCTCCCCCATAACACAAGAGCGGATAAGCCCCTCCCCATAACACAAGAGGGGATAAGCACCTCCCCATAACACAAGAGGGGATAAGCCCCTCCCCATAACACAAGAGGGGATAAGCCCTCCCCATAACACAAGAGCAGATAAGCCCCTCCCCATAACACAAGAGGGGATAAGCCACTGGCATTCATTATGGCACTATAGTGGATTTAGTTTGTTATTGGATGTCTTTAATCTCAGAGATGGAACAGGAACTGTTATAACTTTGTGTGGTTCCACCTAAAACAAGAGTCTCCCTCTCTCTAATATGCTCAGGAAAGTCATGTCTGATGCTGCATCACCTTGGGTTGGGTCAGAGCTACTCAATTTGTATTTAACTAACCTTTCCTTAAGCAGGCAAGTCATGTAAGAAGTTCTTAGTTACAAAGAGACAATACGGGGGAAAGAACCGTCATAACTTTGTGCCTGTTTGTGTCCCACCTGCTTTGTTCATGGATACGGAACACACACCTTAGCAAGAAGCGGGCGAGCAGAGACAGTGAGAGAGAGACGGGGAGACCAAGGAAGCGATTCCAAAACCAACAGTAACTAACCATCACCTACAGAGAAATGAACCCAGAGAAGAGTCCCCTAAGCAAGTTGGCCCTAAACAGGAGAACACAGTGGCAGAATACCTGACCACTGTGACTGACCCAAACTTAAGGAAAGCTTTGACTATGTACAGACTCAGTGAGCATAGCCTTGCTATTGAGAAAGGCCGCCGTAGGCAGACATGGCTCTCAAGAGAAGACAGGCTATGTGCTCACTGCCCACAAAATGAGGTGGAAACTGAGCTGCACTTCCTAACCTCCTGCCCAAATGTATGACCATATTAGAGACACATATTTCCCTCAGATTACACAGATCCAGAAAGAATTACAAAACAAACCCAATTTTGATAAACTCCCATATCTACAGGGTGAAATTCCACAGTGTGCATCACAGCAGCAAGATTTGTGACCTGTTGCCACGAGAAACGGGCAACCAGCGAAGAACAAACACCATTGTAAATACAACCCATATTTATGTTTATTTATTTTCCCTTTTGTACTTTAACTATTTGCACATCGTTACAACACTGTATACAGACAAATTACATTTCAAATGTTTCTATTCTTTTGGAACTTTTGTGAGTGTAATATTTTCCCACGCCAATCAAGCCCCTTAAATTGACATTTAATTGAGACAAAGAGAGAATAGTAAAAACAAAATGGTGATTTTCCAGAGAGGATCCAGATCTCAGGGAATTAGACCAAAGTTCTCAATTGGTACAAAAAATATATAGAGTACTGCACAAACTACAATTACTTAGGTTTAAAAACAAGCTCAACTGGACATCTAAATGAGGCAGTGAATGAACAGTGAGAAAAGCACGCAGGACATTCTACGCCATTAAACAACTCATTCAACTTGAAATACCTATAAAAATGTGGCTAAAACTAATTGAATGTGTCATTGAACCAATTGCACTTAATGACAGTGAGGTGTGGAGTCCACTTGCAAAACAAGATTTCAACCAATGGAACAAACATCCCATTGAAATCCTACATGCAGAATTCTGTAAGATTCTCCTACATGTCCAGAGGAAAACTACAAACAATGCATGCAGGGCAGATTTAGGCCAATATCCACTAACAATTAAAAAAATGTAAAAATTGCAACTAAGTTTTGGAAACATCTAAAATACAGTGACCCCCTCTCATATCATTACCAAGCACTGAAATGCCAAGAGCTGAGCAAAGAAAATAGTCCCCTCATCCAGCTGGTCCTGGGGCAGAGTTCACAAACTCAGGACCAACCTCAGAACCAGAACATCCAAATCGATCATTATAAACCAAATTACAACACAGTCAAAACAGAACTACATTACCTACTGGGAAACACAAGCACAAGGCTAAATGTAGTGCTTTCTGGCCCTAAATCAACAGTACACCATGGCAAACTATTTGACCATGGTTACTGATCAGAAAAACCTTGACATAATACAGGCTCAGTGAGCACAGCCTTGCCATTGAGAAGGGTCGACACAGGAAAACCTGCCCCCCTGTAGAGGAAAGGCTGTGCAACCACAGCACCTCAGCAGAACCTGGCCCCCTGTAGAGGAAAGGCTGTGCAACCACTGCACCACAGCAGAACCTGAGACAGAGCTGCATTTCCTGACAAAATGTCAACAATATAAAATAATTAGAGAGTGTCATTTCCCCAAATTTGAAACACTTATTGAAGGTTTCAAAGACCTCTCTGATGAGGATAGGCTACCTGACCTGTTGGGGGAGGACACAGAGAGCTGTGGGTTGGCAGCGCACATTGAAGACCTCTCTGATGAGGATAGGCTACCTGTCCTGTTGGGGGAGGACACAGAGAGCTGTGGGTTGGCAGCGCACATTGAAGACCTCTCTGATGAGGATAGGCTACCTGTCCTGTTGGGGGAGGACACAGAGAGCTGTGGGTTGGCAGCGCACATTAAAGACCTCTCTGATGAGGATAGGCTACCTGTCCTGTTGGGGGAGGACACAGAGAGCTGTGGGTTGGCAGCCCACATTGAAGACCTCTCTGATGAGGATATGCTACCCGTCCTGTTGGGGGAGGACACAGAGAGCTGTGGGTTGGCAGCACACTACATTGAAGACCTCTCTGATGAGGATAGGCTACCTGACCTGTTGGGGGAGGACACAGAGAGCTGTGGGTTGGCAGCACACTACATTGAAGACCTCTCTGATGAGGATAGGCTACCTGTCCTGTTGGGGGAGGACACAGAGAGCTGTGGGTTGGCAGCACACTACATTGAAGACCTCTCTGATGAGGATAGGCTACCTGTCCTGTTGGGGGAGGACACAGAGAGCTGTGGGTTGGCAGCACACTACATTGAAGACCTCTCTGATGAGGATAGGCTACCTGTCCTGTTGGGGGAGGACACAGAGAGCTGTGGGTTGGCAGCACACTACATTGAAGACCTCTCTGATGAGGATAGGCTACCTGACCTGTTGGGGGAGGACACAGAGAGCTGTGGGTTGGCAGCACACTACATTGAAGACCTCTCTGATGAGGATAGGCTACCTGTCCTGTTGGGGGAGGACACAGAGAGCTGTGGGTTGGCAGCACACTACATTGAAGACCTCTCTGATGAGGATAGGCTACCCGTCCTGTTGGGGGAGGACACAGAGAGCTGTGGGTTGGCAGCACACTACATTGAAGACCTCTCTGATGAGGATAGGCTACCCGTCCTGTTGGGGGAGGACACAGAGAGCTGTGGGTTGGCAGCACACTACATTGAAGACCTCTCTGATGAGGATAGGCTACCCGTCCTGTTGGGGGAGGACACAGAGAGCTGTGGGTTGGCAGCACACTTTGAAGACCTCTCTGATGAGGATAATGATTATTTAAAACTGTTAGATATTGTGGGTTGGCAGCACACTCATCTCCAAAGACACTTTGATGAAAAGGTTACATCATCCTGTTGGGGGAAACAAAGCTGTGGGTTGGAGAGAGAACACAGACTATTTCAATGAAACCTCTCTGATGAGGAATAGGCTACCCGTGCCTGTTGGGGAGGACACAGAGAGCTGTGGGTTGGCAGCATCCATTGAAGACCTCTTACTGATGAGGATTGGCCAATATAAACTGTTGGGGGAGGACACAGAGAGCTGTGGGTTGGCAGCACACAGACATTTACATGACCTCTAGCTGATGAGGATCTATTTTGGGGACGCTAACAACGTTTTGTGTATTGATGTGTTCATGCAGGGCTCATCTGTGAAAGAGGCAGTGGTCTCAGCACGACTCCCTGCTTAAATAAAAGGTTCAATAGAAAGTCTAAACAAATGAGGATAGAGCTAGCATGTTGTCCTGGGGGAGGACAGAGGGAGAGCTGTGGGTTGGCAGCACATACAGTCTTTTGTCCTGTAACTGATGAGGGAGGCTACCCGTCCTGTTGGGGGAGGACAGAGAGCTGTGGGTTGGCTGCCTGTACATTGAAGAGCTCTCTGATGAGGATAGGCTACCCGTCCTGTCCTGGGGGAACACAGAGGTGGGTTGGCAGGGCACACTACATTGAAGACTTCTGATGAGGATAACTACAGAGGGAGAGTTGGGGGAGGACACAGACAGTCTGTGGGTTGGCAACATTACAGAAGAGCTAGGATGAGGATAGGCTACCCGTCCTGTTGGGGGATTACAGAGGGAGAGCTGTGGGGGCAGCCACTACAGTCTTCTGACCTGTAACATTACAGAGGGATAGGCTACCCGTCCTGTTGGGGGAACCATACAGTCTTCTGTCCTGTAACATCAGAGAGCTGTGGGTTGGCACAGAGGGAGAGCTGAGGAGGGCAACCATACAGTCCTCTGTCCTGTAACATTACAGAGGGAGAGCTGTGGGGGCAACACACTACATTGAAGTCTTCTGTCCTGAACATGAGGATAGAGCTAGTCCTGTTGGGGGAGGACACAGAGAGCTGTGGGTCCTGTAACATTACAGAAGACCTAGGATGAGGAACCATACAGTCCTGTCCTGTAACATTACAGAGGGAGAGCTGGGTTGGCAGCCATACAGTTATCCTGTCCTGTAACATTAAGAGATTATTTAAAAGGGTTAATACAGTAAATCTGTCCTGTAACATTACAAAGGGACAGCTTTGGCAAATACAGTTACATCATCCCAATAAAGCAAATTGAGATTGAGAGAGAGGGCAACACAGACTATCTTCTGAAACCCACCAACAATAACTAGGAGAGGGGCTGAGAGGAGAACAGCCAGGCATATCCATGTCTCCTGTCCTGTAACATTACAGAGGGAAGCTAGGAGGGCAACCATACAGTATTCTGTCCTGTAACATTAGAGAGGGAGAGCTGGAGGGCAACCATACAGTCTTCTGTCCTGTAACATTAGCAGTCAATCTATTTTCAACGGGCAACATACAGTTTTGTCCTGTAACATTACAGAGGGTTCATGCAGGGCTCATCAACCAAGACAGTCTTCTGTCCTGTAACATAACAGGTTCAATAGAAAGTCTAAACAAAGGAGATAGAGCAGCATGTTGTCCTGTAACATTACAGAGGGAGAGCTAGGAGGGCAACCATACAGTCTTCTGTCCTGTAACATTACAGAGGGAGAGCTAGGAGGGCAACCATACAGTATTCTGTCCTGTAACATTACAGAGGGAGAGCTAGGAGGGCAACCATACAGTCTTCTGTCCTGTAACATTACTCAGACTACAGACTACTTGACATTATACACATTTTGTTACAGCCTTAGTGGTTCATTCCACAGTTGTCTTCTCACTGACTGTCAGTCACAGGGAAGAAGCAGCACTGATAACTAACCCCATCTATGGGATAGTTAAAACTGTGTCACTTCCTATGGAATGGAAGAACATCTGATCTGATGCCATTCCACAGGAAGTGACACGGCTGAGATGCAACTCCTGATGACGTACATGAAGTGACCCGTCCATCTAAGGTTGTCCCCTTTCTCACATCCGCTTGTTATTTGTCAAATACATCTAGTCTGAGTTCACGCCACAGAATCCTGCCTGATTCATCCTACTTATGTAAATGTGATATCAGCTTTTTTATGTAAAATGTAAATGTTTAAAACATTTGCAAAAAACACATACATTTTAGAATAAGGCTGTAACTTAAAGTGTGATGCAAATTAATTCAATAAAACATTGTTGCATTCCTGTGGGGGTTGAGAGGACCAACATAACCATTAGCTGGGCGGCTCGCGCTGCAAACGGTAGTTAAGTTTTTATCCCAAAAGGCACCCTATTCCCTATGTAGTGCACTACTTTTGACCTGAGCCCTATAGGCCCTTAGGGAACCTTTGATTCTCTCTGACAGCTCTTCTGCTGTGAAGCATGAAACTCAGAGAGAATAGCAGGGCAACAGTTCGGGCTAAATTACACACATTTCCACTGGAGGAAGCTGTAGACACAGAATATATGAAGCAGGGTCTGAGGAGGAAAGGGAGGGAGAAGCTGGAGGAGCCAGTCACTATCATTTGAATGGAAAGGAGACCCCCGCTCCACTCTTTAACCTGACCCTGAGCCTGACCCCTGCCTGTCCTGACCCCTGCCTGTCCTGACCCCTGCCTGTCCTGACCCCTGCCTGTCCTGACCCCTGCCTGTCCTGACCCCTGCCTGCTCCCCCTGCCTGTCCTGACCCCTGCCTGTCCTGACCCCTGCCTGTCCTGACCCCTGCCTGTCCTGACCCCTGCCTGCCCTGACCCCTGCCTGTCCTGACCCCTGCCTGTCCTGACCCCTGCCTGCCCTGACCCCTGCCTGTCCTGACCCCTGCCTGTCCCCCTGCCTTCCCTGACCCCTGCCTGTCCTGACCCCTGCCTGACCCCTGCCTGTCCTGACCCCTGCCTTCCCTGACCCCTGCCTGCCTGACCCCTGCCTGCCCTGACCCCTGCCTGTCCTGACCCCTGCCTGTCCTGACCCCTGCCTGTCCTGACCCCTGCCTGCTCCTGACCCCTGCCTGTCCTGACCCCTGCCTGTCCTGACCCCTGCCTGCCCTCCATCAGAGGAAAAAGATACAGGATTACAGACACAGAAAGAGAGAAAAGAGCCAGAGAGGAAGGGAGAAGTTCAAACCCACTTCATATGCCATAAAGCATGATGACGCAATGCTATCTGAGATGGGAGGGTAACCATCCTCACCCCCTTAACCAGACTGTCTCAGAGAGAGTGATGCAGTGAGAGAAATAGAAAAAGAGAGAGAAAGGGAGGGGGATAGGAGAGAGGACGAGCGCTGTGAAGTAGGACTCCTCTGAGGAGATGATATCACCAACCGACAGGAAAAACAGGAATGGTGGAAAATGACTGAACCAACATCCTTTCTGTTGTATGAGGGTATATGAGAGTATGTCCCTGTACTGCTCTTAACACCACCACTAAAAGCACCCACTGCATTACATGGGAAACCACATTATAAAGACCATCCACTGCATTACATGGGAAACCACATTATAAAGACCATCCACTGCATTACATGGGAAACCACATTATAAAGACCATCCACTGCATTACATGGGAAACCACATTATAAAGACCATCCACTGCATTACATGGGAAACCACATTATAAAGACCATCCACTGCATTACATGGGAAACCACATTATAAAGACCATCCACTGCATTACATGGGAAACCACATTATAAAGACCATCCACTGCATTACATGGGAAACCACATTATAAAGACCATCCACTGCATTACATGGGAAACCACATTATAAAGACCATCCACTGCATTACATGGGAAACCACATTATAAAGACCATCCACTGCATTACATGGGAAACCACATTATAAAGACCATCCACTGCATTACATGGGAAACCACATTATAAAGACCATCCACTACATTACAAGACCATCCACTACATTACAAGACCATCCACTACATTACAAGACCATCCACTACATTACAAGACCATCCACTACATTACATGGGAAACCACATTATAAAGACCATCCACTGCATTACATGGGAAACCACATTATAAAGACCATCCACTGCATTACATGGGAAACCACATTATAAAGACCATCCACTACATTACAAGACCATCCACTACATTACAAGACCATCCACTACATTACAAGACCATCCACTGCATTACATGGGAAACCACATTATAAAGACCATCCACTGCATTACATGGGAAACCACATTATAAAGACCATCCACTGCATTACATGGGAAACCACATTATAAAGACCATCCACTGCATTACATGGGAAACCACATTATAAAGACCATCCACTACATTACATGGGAAACCACATTATAAAGACCATCCACATTACATGGGAAACCACATTATAAAGACCATCCACTGCATTACATGGGAAACCACATTATAAAGACCATCCACTGCATTACCATGGGAAACCACATTATAAAGACCATCCACTGCATTACATTATAAAGACCATCCACTGCATTACATGGAAACCACATTATAAAGACCATCCACTGCATTACATGGGAAACCACATTATAAAGACCATCCACTACATTACAAGACCATCCACTGCATTACATGGGAAACCACATTATAAAGACCATCCACTGCATTACATGGGAAACCACATTATAAAGACCATCCACTGCATTACATGGGAAACCACATTATAAAGACCATCCACTACATTACATGGGAAACCACATTATAAAGACCATCCACTACATTACATGGGAAACCACATTATAAAGACCATCCACTACATTACATGGGAAACCACATTATAAAGACCATCCACTGCATTACAAGACCATCCACTGCATTACATGGAAACCACATTATAAAGACCATCCACTGCATTACATGGGAAACCACATTATAAAGACCATCCACTGCATTACATGGGAAACCACATTATAAAGACCATCCACTGCATTACATGGGAAACCACATTATAAAGACCATCCACTGCATTACATGGGAAACCACATTATAAAGACCATCCACTGCATTACATGGGAAACCACATTATAAAGACCATCCACTGCATTACATGGGAAACCACATTATAAAGACCATCCACATGCATACATACATGGGAAACCACATTATAAAGCATTACATGGGAAACCACATTATAAAGACCATCCACTGCATTACAAAGACCATGGGAAACCACATTATAAAGACCATCCACTGCATTACATGGGAAACCACATTATAAAGACCATCCACTGCATTACTGCATTAGGGAAACCACATTATAAAGACCATCCACTGCATTACCATCCACTGCATTAGATGGGAAACCACATTATAAAGACCATCCATTACTGCATTATAAAGACCATCCACTGCATTACATGGGAAACCACATTATAAAGACCATCCACTGCATTACATGGAAACCACATTATAAAGACCATCCACTGCATTACATGGGAAACCACATTATAAAGACCATCCACTGCATTAGATGGGAAACCACATTATAAAGACCATCCACTGCATTAGATGGGAAACCACATTATAAAGACCATCCACTGCATTACATGGGAAACCACATTATAAAGACCATCCACTGCATTACATGGGAAACCACATTATAGGGGGGGGGAGGGGAACAGAGGAACCAGGGGCAGAGGAACAGAGGTGAACCAGGGGGGGGGGGAACAGAGGTGTCGGGGGGCAGAGGAACCAGGGGGAGGGGAACAGAGGTGCCGGGGGAGGGGAACAGAGGTCGGGGGGGGAACAGAGGAACCAGGGGAGGGGAACAGAGGTGTCGGGGGAGGGGAACAGAGGTGCCGGGGGGGGGAACAGAGGTGCCGGGGGGAGAGGAACCAGGGGGAGGGGAACAGAGGTGTCGGGGGGGGGCAGAGGAACCAGGGGAGGGGAACAGAGGAACCAGGGGAGGGGAACAGAGGTGTCGGGGGGGGAACGGAGAAGTAAACTGAGTAGAGCTTTTCTAAAACATTCCAGGCAGGTTGTATTGTACAGGCAGGATCAGAAGACAGAGAGAATTCCCCCCCAGGGTGTGAGCACTCTACCCAGGGTATAACCGCTCTCTGACTCCCAGGCCCCTGGATCTAACTCCCCTGGCTTCTGGATCTCTCAGAGTCAAACTCCTTTGGAACTTTGGGAAAGAGGCAGAACTGGGATAGATGACAGGGCTGGCAACCTCCACTACCTCCCCCACCCTTCACTGCCATCATTCCCCAGCACCCCCATCCTACACTGCCAGCACCCCCATCCTACACTGCCAGCACCCCCATCCTACACTGCCAGCACCCCCATCCTACACTGCCAGCACCCCCATCCTACACTGCCAGCACCCCCATCCTACACTGCCAGCACCCCCATCCTACACTGCCAGCACCCCCATCCTACACTGCCAGCACCCCCATCCTACACTGCCATCATTTCCCAGCACCCCCATCATTTCCCAGCACCCCCATCCTACACTGCCAGCACCCCCATCCTACACTGCCAGCAACCCCATCCTACACTGCCATCATTACCCAGCACCCCATCCTCCACTACCATCATTCCCCCAGCACCCCCACCATACGCCCCAGCACCCCCACCATACGCCCCAGCACCCCCACCATACGCGCACACACGGTGCTAGTTAAAGAAGGGGCCAGGACTATGGAATAGACCCCCAGCAGAGGGAGACAAGAAGGGGCCGGGGCTATGGAATAGACCCCCAGCAGAGGGAGACAAGAAGGGGCCGGGGCTATGGAATAGACCCCCAGCAGAGGGAGACAAGAAGGGGCCGGGGCTATGGAATAGACCCCCAGCAGAGGGAGACAAGAAGGGGCCGGGGCTATGGAATAGACCCCCAGCAGAGAGAGACAAGAAGGGGCCGGGGCTATGGAATAGACCCCCAGCAGAGAGAGACAAGGGGCCAGGGCTATGGAATAGACCCCCAGCAGAGAGAGAGTGACAAGAAGGAGAAAAGGACTGAGGTGGATCAAGTCTGCACAAGAAGGACAGGCTGGGGCTATGGAATAGACCCCAGCAGATTAAGACAAGAAGGGGCTATGATGCATTACCCCCAGCAGGGCTTCATATGGAATAGACCCCCAGCAGAGCAGGTATGAGACAAGAAGGGGCCGGGGCTATGGAATAGACCCCAGCAGTGGGAGACAGAGCGGACCCCTAGAAGGGTTTCCATTGGAATATTTCACTAGCAGTGGGAGCCTCCCCTCCTGTCTCCATAGACCCCATTAACCCCTTCAGTGAGAGCTGACAGCAAGGGGCCGGGGCTATGGAATAGACCCCCAGCAGATGGGGAGGGAAAGATGGGGCCGGGGCTATGGTAAGGGACAACTGTAAGAAAGCTGCAGTTGAGAGTTTCCTATAAGACACAGAAAAGGAAAAAGAAGGGACCGGGGCATGGTTGAATAGATGATATGGAATAGACCCCCAGCAGTGGGAGAGACAAGAAGGGGCCGGGGCTATGGAATAGACCCCCAGCAGTGGGAGAGAGTGACAAGAAGGGGCCAGGGCTATGGAATAGACCCCCTATAAGATGTAAGGAGGAGGTCAGTAGGGAGAGTGGGTTCCAAAGAAGGGGCCGGGGCTATGGAATAGACCCCCAGCAGAGGAAGATGTAATGGAGGAAGAAGGGATGTAATGGAGGAGTCCATAGACAGGACTAAGAAGGGCGGGGCTATGGAATAGACCCCCAGCAGGAGAGATAAGATGTAATGGAGGAGGTCCAAGAAGGGAGGCCGGATGGCAGACAGGACTAAGAGGCTGGGTTCCCTATAAGATGTATGGAATAGACCCCAGACAGCTAAGAGGGGCTGGGTTCTATAAGATGTAATGGAGACCCCAGACAGACAAGAAGGGGCCGGGGAGGAGGTCCATAGACAGGACTATGGAATAGACCCCAAGATGAATGGAGGAGGTCCACAGAAGGAGTAGGGGTTCCGGGGCTATGGAATAGACCCCCAGCAGAGAGAGACAAGGGGCCAGGGCTATGGAATAGACCCCCAGCAGAGAGAGAGTGACAAGAAGGAGAAAAGGACTGAGGTGGATCAAGTCTGCACTTACTTTTCTACTATGAATGTGACAGGCTGGCAGCCCTACAGGAGGAAGGGGCCCACTTAACACATTAAGAGCAATTAAGGTCCTCTATGATGCATTACCCTGAGCAGTGCTTCACACACACACACACACACACACACACACACACACACACACACACACACACACACGGCTCAGTTACTAGAGCAGGTATGGGACAAGGCAGGCTGCTGGCTCGTAGCCTATAGAACAGAGCGGCCCCTATAGGGTTTCCATTGCAATATTTCACAACTCGGCCCAGCCAGCCTCCCCCTCCTGTCTCCATGTGACCTGCATTCCATTAACCCCTTCACTCCCAAGAAACAAGCTCAGCAAAGGGCTCGCTAATGTTATAAGTTATATAGAGATGGGGATGAGGGGTTCCTAAAGATGAATGGAGGGGTCCATAACAGGGCTAAGAAAGCTGGGTTCCCCTATAAGATGTGGAGGGTTCCATAGACAGGACTAA
This sequence comes from Oncorhynchus keta, assembly GCF_023373465.1. Classification (NCBI taxonomy): domain Eukaryota; kingdom Metazoa; phylum Chordata; class Actinopteri; order Salmoniformes; family Salmonidae; genus Oncorhynchus; species Oncorhynchus keta. Next base: position 148,771 of record NW_026280936.1, on the reverse strand, counting down.
GAGAATAAGATGTAATGGAGGAGGTCCATAGACAGGGCTAAGAGTAGGGGTTCCCTATGGTAATGGAGGTGTGTTATATGACATAGAGAAGGGAGGAGGTCCATAGACAGGACTAAGAGTAGCTGGGTTCCCTATAAGATGTAATGGAGGAGGTCCATAGACAGGACTAAGAGTAGCTGGGTTCCCTATAAGATGTAATGGAGGAGGTCCATAGACAGGACTAAGAGTAGCTGGGTTCCCTATAAGATGTAATGGAGGAGGTCCATAGACAGGACTAAGAGGAGCTGGGTTCCCTATAAGATGTAATGGAGGAGGTCCATAGACAGGACTAAGAGTAGCTGGGTTCCCTATAAGATGTAATGGAGGAGGTCCATAGACAGGGCTAAGAGTAGCTGGGTTCCCTATAAGATGTAATGGAGGAGGTCCATAGACAGGACTAAGAGTAGCTGGGTTCCCTATAAGATGTAATGGAGGAGGTCCATAGACAGGGCTAAGAGTAGCTGGGTTCCCTATAAGATGTAATGGAGGAGGTCCATAGACAGGGCTAAGAGTAGCTGGGTTCCCTATAAGATGTAATGGAGGAGGTCCATAGACAGGGCTAAGAGTAGCTGGGTTCCCTATAAGATGTAATGGAGGAGGTCCATAGACAGGGCTAAGAGTAGCTGGGTTCCCTATAAGATGTAATGGAGGAGGTCCATAGACAGGACTAAGAGTAGCTGGGTTCCCTATAAGATGTAATGGAGGAGGTCCATAGACAGGACTAAGAGTAGCTGGGTTCCCTATAAGATGTAATGGAGGAGGTCCATAGACAGGGCTAAGAGTAGCTGGGTTCCCTATAAGATGTAATGGAGGAGGTACATAGACAGGGCTAAGAGTAGCTGGGTTCCCTATAAGATGTAATGGAGGTGGTACATAGTCTCAGTCAGAGCTCAACTTAGCTGGAATCTTTCATTCCTGCTTCTGTCCCCTGTGTTTTAGTGGAAGAGAGGGGTGCAGAGGGGTCTGAGGTTAGGGTGTAATACATTTTGAGCAGGCCATATTTGGAGGGATTCTGAGGTCGGGTGAGGATAGGGTTAGGGGGTCCTGTCCTCACAGTGCAAGAGATTGAGAGGTTCCAGACAGTCTAGGGCTGTGTCTGAAATGGCATCCTATTGCCAATATATAGTGCACTACCCTCCCCAGGCATAGACCCTGGTTAGAAGTAGTGTACTACAGAGTGAATGGAGTGCCATTTGGGACCAGGTTGGGATCTCTAATTGTAGCGTCGTCTCTGTGGACTGTCTGGAGGAGTCCTGTGGTTGAGGTTTTAGGTCTGACTCGTTCAGCTGTCAAGACAGGACCGAACCCTCCAGGCCCAACTGGCTTCATTCCAGTTCCACCAGCACCAAGTACCCCGGACTGTGTGGCTCAACCAAGAGCAGACAGAAAATATTATATCCACAGCCTTCAGAAAGTATTCACACACCTGGACTTCTCCCACGTTGTTGTTACAGACCGATTTTAAAATGGCTTCAATTGAGATTTTGTATCACCCCATAATGTCAAAGTGGAATTATGTTTTTAGAAATGTTGACTAATGAATGAAAAATGAAACGCTGAAATGTCTTGAGTCAATAAGTGTTCAACCCTTTAGTTATGACAAACTAAAAGAAGTTCAGGAGTACAATTGTGCTCAACAAGTCACATAAATTGCATGGACTCACTCTGTGCAATAATAGTGTTTAACATGATTTTTAAACGACTACCTCATCTCTGTACCCCACACATACAATTATCCCTCAGTCCAGCAGTGAATTTCAAAACACAGATTCAACCACAAAGACCAGGGAGATTTTCCAATTCTTATTTACAATGACTGCAACAAATTCTTATTTACAATGACTCCCTACACCGGCCAAACCCAGACGACGCTGGGCCATTTGTGCACCGCCCTATGGGACTCCCAATCACGCCCGGTTGTGATACAGCCTGGATTCGAACCAGGGTGTCTGTAGTGACACCTCTAGCACTGCGATGCAGTGCCTTAGATCGCTGTGCCATTCGGGAGATAACTGAGGATGGTTCAACATTGTAGGTACTCCACAACACCAACACAAATGACAGAGTGAAAAGGAGGAAGCACATATAAAGAATTATTTTTCTCTCCAAAACATGCATCCTGTTTGCAATAAGGCACAAAAGTGTGTCCTAAATACAAAGCGTTACATTTGGGGCAAATCCAACACATCACTGAATACCACTTCATATTTCTGAAGCATGGTGGTGCCTGCATCATGTTATTGGTATGCTTTTCATCACAGTAAGGACTAGGGAGTTTGGGGGGATAAAAATAAACAGAATAGAGCCAAGCACAGGCTAAATCCTTTTCAACAGACACTGGGAGAGAAATTCACCTTTCAGCAGGACAATAACCTAAAACATAAAGCCAAATCTACACTGGAGTTGCTTATCAAGATGACATTGAATGTCCCCGAGGTGCCTAGTTACAGTTTTGACTTAAATTAGCTAGAAAATCTAAGACCAGACTTGAAAATGGCTGTCTAGCAATGATCAACAACCAATTTGAAAGAGCTTGAAGTATTAAGAATAAAATAGGCAAATGTTGCACCATCCAGGTGTTTAAAGCTCTTAGAGACTTACCCAGAAAGACTCACAGCTGTAATCACTGCCCAAGGTGATTCCAACATGTATTGATTCAGGGGGTTGAATACTTATCTAATCAAGATATATCAGTGTTATTTTTTATTTATTTTTTTATCCCACTTCAACATTAAAATTACAATTAAATCCATTTTAATTCCACTTCGTAACAATAAAATGTGTAAAAAGTTGAGGGTAAAGGTTGAGGGGTGTGAATACTTTATGAAGGCACTGTATGCCTAACAGTCTCACCACTGTGGGTGATTTGAAGAAATAACAGCTCTATGGCCCCAAAACACCTGGAGATGGGGCAATATGTAAACTAGTTGATTTGGTCCAGAGTCATGTGCTTCAGAATCAGATCAACAGCCATTAGAATGCTACAGTAAAACATGTTAACATCTTATCAAGGCCAACTCAGGACACTTCCAGTTCACTTCCTGAGCCTGGCCTGACCCCGCAAGAGCACACTGGTTTCTCTATTGCATTTACTTCTGTCTTTAGAAGATGTATTTCTAAAACAAAAAAACATGTTTCCCCTATTCACACAATGAGGGCCTTTGTGAGGCTGTTCGAGTATCAGGCATTGGACAAATACATGGATGGAGGACTTGGACACGGTGGAAACACAAGAGCAGCACATTTGAATCAGCAGGGTAGCTAGTCAGTCATTAGCAGGCAACGCTGATGGGAATGAACGCCACAAGAATGTTCATATGACCACAACAAGAAGGCAAGAACTATGCAACCCACCTAAATTAGCACCAAACTATCATCTAGCATTAGATAGAGACAGAAAGAGAAGGAGAAAGATTCCCAAACCTTTCATAAAGCCATCACCTACAGAGAGATGAACCTGGAGAAAAGTCCCCTAAGCATGCTGGTCCTGGGGCTCTGTTCACAAACAGACCCCACAGAGCCCCAGGACAGCAACACAATTAGACCCAACCAAATCATGAGAAAAAAACTAAAAGATAATTACTTGACACATTGGAAGAAATAAAAAAATATATATAAACTATTTTTAAAGGAGCAAACTAGAATGCCATTTGGCTCTAAACAGAGAGTACACAGTGGCAGAATACCTGACCACTGTGACTGACCCAAACTTAAGGAAAGCTTTAACTATGTACAGACTCAGTGAGCATTGCCTTGAGAAAGCCTGTCTTCTCTTGCCTACGGCGGCCTATGTGCTCACTGCCCACAAAATTAGGTGGAAAATGAGCTGCACTTCCTAACCTCCTGCCAAATGTATGACCATATTAGAGAGACATATTTGCCTCAGATTACACAGATCCACAAAGAATTTGAAAACAAACCTAATTTTGATAAACTCTACTGGGTGAAATTCCACAGTGTGCATCACAGCAGCAAGATGTGTGACCTGTTGCCACAAGAAAAGGTCAACCAGTGAAGAACAAACACCATTGTAAATACAAACCATATTTATGTTTATTTATCTTGCCTTTTGTACTTTAACCATTTGTACATTGTTACAACACTGTAGGTATACATAATATGACATTTCAAATGTCTATTATTTTTACTGTACATTTTTGTTTATTTCACTTTTGTTTATTGTTTATTTCGCTTGCTTTGGCAATGTAAACATATGTTTCCCATGCCAATAAAGCCCTTAAATTTAATTGAAAGAGAGTGAGAGTAAGGAGAGTGAGAGAGTGAAAGGGAGAAAGTGTGTTTGGGAGCAAAAGAGAGATGACTGGGCCTGACTCGGGTTCTCAGAGCTCCCCTCTTCTAATGTGGGCAGGACCTTGACCTGTGTGTTTGTGGGGAGGGGGAGGGGGGCATGCTGGTGATTAGGCACAGCAGGGTGGAATTTGTCACTGTTTAACAGGGCTGCGTCTACCTCACACTATTTTAGCTGCCCAGGCCACACAGGTCCTCTTCACACAGTCACAGTTTATCCCCAGGTCCTCGGTCCTGTCCTCAACTATACATACAGGCTCTCAATGCTGCCACCAGCCACTCTTTAAATCTATGATCTGTCTGTCTGCTCCCCTCTGTAGTGTCATTCTCCATGGACTTGACAGTTCTTACTGCCCTTCTCAAATTACTCACCATGTTATTCCTTTAAATGGTCTGTCTGTCCAGTCAAACATACAACCTGGGAGAGATCATGTTACTGGGCTGACCTCTCACCTCTCCAATGACAGACAAATGGCAATGTGTTTGCAAAGAATGGATAGAGGGCAAGCAAGGAAACTGCATTCAGTTTTATGAGTGTGCATTCAGTTGCCATGAAAAAAGCTGTGTCTGTGACTGGCTGAGTGGCTGAAGCAGAGAGCAGACGTATGCTTGCTTGGAGACAAACAGTAGTCTAATCTGTCTAAGCTGAGAGGCGTCAAGGAAGGAGAGTATTTGTCTGAGAGGTTTCTATGGGCCCTGGTCAAAAGTAGTTCACTATATAGAGTAGAAGTTGACCGATTCTGATTTTTCAATGCCGATACCGATTATTGGAGGACCCCAAAAAGACGATACCGATTAAATCGGACAATTTTTATTTATTTATTTGTAATAATGACAATTACAACAATACTGAATGAACACATAACTTTTTAACTATTTTAAATCAATAAAAATCCATTTAGACTCAAATAAATAATTAAACATGTTCAATTTGGTTTAAATAATGAAAAAACAAAGTGTTGGAGAAGTAAAAGTGCAATATGTGCCATGTAAAGCCAAGCTAACGTTTGAGTTCCCTGCTCAGAACATGAGAACATATGAAATCTGGTGGTTCCTTTTAACATGAGACTTCAATATTCCAAGGTAAGAGGTTTTAGGTTGTAGTTAATATAGTATTTATAGGACTATTTCTCTCTATACCATTTGTATTTCATATACCTTTGACTATTGGATGTTCTTATAGGGGCGGCAGCATAGCCTAATGGTTAGAGCGTTGGACTAGTAACCAGAAGGTTGCGAGTTCAAACCCCCGAGCTGACAAGGTACAAATCTGTCGTTCTGCCCCTGAACAGGCAGTTAACCCACTGGTCCCAGGCCGTCATTGAAAATAAGAATGTGTTCTTAACTGACTTGCCTAGTTAAATAAAGATAAAAAATAGGCATTTTAGTATTACCAGTGTAACAGTATAGCTTCCGCCCCTACCTGGGCTTGAACCAGGAACACATCGACAACAACCACCCTCGAAGCAGCGTTATACATCGCTCCACAAAAGCCGCGGCCCTTGCAGAGCAAGGGGAATAACCACTCCAAGTCTCAGAGCGAGTGACGTTTGAAACACTATTAGAACGCGCACCCGCTAACTAGCAGGCCATTTCACATCGGTTACACCAGCCATGAGGCTGATAGGCTTGAAGTCATAAACAGCGCTGTGCTTGTGAAGAACTGCTGGCAAAACGCACAAAAGTGCTGTTTGAATGAATGCTTAGGAGCCTGCTGCTGCCTACCATCGCTCAGTCAGACTGCCCTATCAAATCATAGACTTAATTATAACATAATAACACAGAAATACGAGCCTTAGGTCATTAATATGGTCAAAAGAAACTATCATTTCGAAAACAAAAAGTTTATTCTTTCAGTGAAATACGGAACCGTTCGGTATTTTATCTAATGGGTTACATTGTACAACCTTCAATGTTATGTCATAATTACATAAAATTCTGGAAAATTAGTTCGCAATGAGCCAGGCTGCCCAAACTGTTGCATATACCCTGACTCTGCGTGCAATGAACGCAAGAGAAGTGACACAATTTCACCTGGTTAATATTGCCTGCTAACCTGGATTTCTTTTAGCTAAATATGCAGGTTTAAAAAAATATAGGTAAAAATCTGTCATTCTGGCCCTGAACAAGGCAGTTAACCCACTGTTCCTCGGCCGTCATTGAAAATAAAAATTTGTTCTTAACCGACTTGCCTAGTTAAATAAAGATTAAATAAAAGGTTAAATAAAGATTAAATAAAAGGTGTAAATATATATGTATATACATATAAATAAATAAAAATCGGCAAAATCGCCGTCCAAAATTACCAATTTCCGTTTGTTATGTAACCTTTAAATCTGCCCTAATTAAATCGGCCATTCCGATTAATCTGTCGACCTCTAATATAGAGAATACAAGGGTGCCATTTGGGAAGCAGACATCATTAAAACAAGTGGAAATTCCCCTCCGCTAGGTCAAAACCGGTACCAACAAACCACAAAGCCTGCCGACCCAGGTGATGAAGTCATTTTACAGGAAAGAGCTTGTCTAAGATAACAGCCTCCATCTCAATCTCTAATCTCACCAAGACAATACACTTTCCGTCTTACTCACCACTCAGGATATAATCATATTCAACAGTAAGAAGTAGTTGCCTTAGAGATACAATATGTAACGCAATTTTCACAATTCTATATGAATTGACAATACTGAGATTTTATTGCGATTTGATGTTCCAAACATATTGCTCACTATACGTGTCTGCTGCAGAAAGACTATAGGACAGCCGTGCTGCAGAGAGACTATAGGACAGCCGTGCTGCAGAGAGACTATAGGACAGCCGTGCTGCAGAGAGACTATAGGACAGCCGTGCTGCAGAGGACTATAGGACAGCAGCGTGCTGCAGAGAGACATAGGACAGCCGTGCTGCATCTGCTATAGGACAGCCGTGCTGCAGAGGACAGCACTATCTGCTAGGACAGCAGTGCGCATCTGCTATAGGACAGCCGTGCTCTGCTATAGGACAGCAGCTGCATCTGCTATAGGACAGCAGTGCTGCATCTGCTATAGGACAGCAGTGCTGCATCTGCTATAGGACAGCAGTGCATCTGCTATAGGACAGCCGTGCATCTGCTGGACAGCCGTGCATCTGCTATAGGACAGCCGTGCATCTGCTATAGGACAGCAGTGCCGCATCTGCTATAGGACAGCAGTGCTGCATCTGCTATAGGACAGCCGCATCTGCTATAGGACAGCAGTGCATCTGCTATAGGACAGCCGTGCTCTGCATCTGCTGCATCTGCTATAGGACAGCCGCATCTGCTATAGGACATCTCTGCTATGCTGCATCTGCTATAGGACAGCCGTGCTGCATCTGCTATAGGACAGCCGTGCTGCATCTGCTATAGGACAGCCGTGCTGCATCTGACAGCAGCATCTGCTGGACATCTCTGCTATAGGACAGCCGTGCCGCATCTGCTGGACAGCCGTGCATCTGCTATAGGACAGCCGTGCTGCATCTGCTATAGGACAGCAGTGCTGCATCTGCTATAGGACAGCCGTGCTCTGCTATAGGACAGCCGTGCTGCATCTGCTATAGGACAGCCGTGCTGCATCTGCTATAGGACAGCCGTGCTGCATCTGCTATAGGACAGCAGTGCTGCATCTGCTATAGGACAGCAGTGCTGCATCTGCATAGGACAGCAGTGCTGCATCTGCTATAGGACAGCAGTGCTGCATCTGCTATAGGACAGCAGTGCTGCTATAGGACAGCAGTATAGGACAGCCGTGCTGCATCTGCTATAGGACAGCAGTGCTGCTCTTATAGACAGCAGTGCTGCATCTGAAAATGAATAATATTACACGGATCAGGACAGCCGTGCTGCATCTGCTATAGACCTGATCTTAGATCAGCACTAACACACTAAGAGACTGTTTGAATGCGGATCCAGAAGTCAAGTCACACCAATAGGATGTACTGCTGAGTGCTTCGTGACCAACATCACCACCATCCTGTGACTGAGTCTCCGTATCACTGTGAGCATCCTGTTTCATGCAACAGTCAGAAGACGCACCAATAGAGGTGCAGAGTGAGTGCCTGCCACCACCTACACCGTCCTGTGACTGTCTCGGCTAACATCCTGTTTCACATAATGACAGGCCAGCTGCACAAGTGTCACAATGAGTGAACAGTCAGTCACAGTCAGACACACACACAGCAATTAACGACCAGTGACTCAGAACAAAACCACTCAACTTTCAAAACACAGGATAAGATGTTTGATCGCCTTAAAGCACTAAAATAAATTAAACATTTGGACAAAGCTCAAAAAGGTGATAAAAAGTAGCAAGTCTAAAAACACTCAAATAAGAGCAATTGTCCCCCAGTATTCTTACACTCTTAGGTCTCAGCTCACATCGGTTTAAGTAAACAGACCACGTCTCCGCTGAGCCTTTCAGAGAGAGAGGACTCGGTAAGACAAGGGAAATGCCACGTCCAATTGGAGGTGTTTTTAGAAAGGAAGGATGAGTGTGTGTGGGGGGGGACAGTATTCTAACCCTTTGACAGGCACTCAAGCGAGGTAGTCAGCACTACTCACTGGGATCAAACGTCAGTTCAACATCTATTCCACGTTGGTTCAATGTAATTTCATCAAAATGATGTGTAAACATCGATTGAACCAGTGTGTGCCCAGTGGGTAGGCTGCAACTCTAAAGAGCCCAGCCTGAGACAGCGACCCTGCCTGTGCTTGGGCCTGTGCTTGGGCCTGGTGCTTGGGCCTGTGCTTGGGCCTGTGCTTGGGCCTGTGCTTGGGCCTGTGCTTGGGCCTGTGCTTGGGCCGTAGGCCAGAGCGAACCAGAGAAACTATTTTACAACGGGAGAAGAGAGCTGACATTATTATAATTATTTCCATATCACCTTTAATATGATATGTTCCTTCCTATAGGCCTGTTTGCTTTGGCAACGTAAGACCCTAAACTTCCCAAGGCCAATAAAGTGCGTTGAATTCAACTGAATTGTGAGCGAAGGTGGCAGAGAGAGAGAGAGAAAGAGGCAGACCATTCCTCAAACCAGACAATGTCCCAGCATGACACGGGCCCTAACAGATTCAACCATCCCCCCTCCATCCAGCACCCATCCACCCTCCAGCCCCCTCCACCCTCCAGCCCCCTCCACCCTCCTCCACACTCCAGCCCCCTCCACACTCCAGCCCCCTCTACCCAGTGTGTTCATTAAGCACCTCTTCATCTCTTTATCCCCTTTATTTGGAGAAAAGAGAGAGAGAGGAGCAGAGAGGAAGAGAAAGGCAGAGAGGAGAGCGGGAGTCGGGTTCATGGAAGGTAAATAAATGTGCTTGGGCCTGTGCTTGGGCCTGTGCTTGGGCCTGTGCTTGGGCCTGTGCTTGGGCCTGTGCTTGGGCCTGTGCTTGGGCCTGTGCTTGGGCCGTAATCCAGAGGTGAAAATGAAATGTAAATCACGAGATGGCTGCAAACACCCCCATCCCACATGAGAACTATTTATAGATGGATACAGCATGATCAAGAGAGAGCGGGGGACTGAGGGAGGGAGCAAGAAAGAAAGGGACAGAGGGAGAGATACATGAGGGAAAGAGTGAGAGAGACCAAGAGAAAGTGAGATGGGAGGGGGCACGGCACAGATAATTCAGTAATTGACACGGAGACATGGATGAGGAAAGAGAGCTTTCTATCTGTTTCCTTAATTCAACCTCAGAGAAGAGGGGGATGAGAGCAGAGAATGGGCACAGAGTAGAGAGGGAGAGAATGAGTGAGGAGACAGTGATTCATCCTCTTGGAGACCAGCCTTGTATGAAAACTGCACTTTAACGGCCTATTTACTGTGGACACACACACACACACACACACACACACACACACACACACACACACACACACACACACACACACACACACACACACACACACACGCTGTGCTGCCGTACAATGGTTTGGTTTTAATACAGCCCTGAATGAGGCCAGTGAGAGATTGGGCACACGGGACAGAGTGGGTAACAACTACCTTTACAAAGACATCCCTGGGTTATAGGCTAAATGGATCGCTGGTTTAGAGGTGGTTTTCATCAGCCCTAATTTGACACAAAATTGTGTCTTACTTATTGAAAGAGTTTTCATTGGTGGTCCTTTTAACCATTTCCTTACCAGGAAAACAGCACTAGTCTGTTCACTGTAGACCCAAATAACTGTTTCAATATAACCTACTCCTTTACTTTCAACACAAACAAATTCAGGCCTGAGCATGTGGAGGAATGATTAGTCAGACAAACTCCTAGGATCCAGCCTTACCTTCAGCCCGTATCTGACAGCTAGCATCAATGACACACCTGTCCCTTTTAATCTGTTGTGACTGACCCCTCCTCCTCTGTGCTCAACCACCTGTAGAACCTATTTACCCACATCCTGAAACAGTCAGGTCCATGTAGATCCACCTGTATCTGGCCTGACTCACTGCTGAATCGGTCTCTTATCTGTTAGAACATGCTCTGGTCCCTCCAGCTCAAACGCCTGTATATCCCTGTTCCTCATTATTACATCTCTACTCACATCCTGAGAGAAAAAAGACAGTCGGGTCTGTTTCTATTTAACTGAACTCACCTCAATCTACCTGCTTAGTGAACAACCCCTGTAGGACCCAGCTAGTCAAGTCATTATGCCACTGATATCCTGAGAGACAGACATGTTTCTGGATCTACCTGCTCAGTGAACGACCCCTGTAGGACCCAGCTAGTCAAGTCATTATGCCACCGACATCCTGAGAGACAGACATGTTTCTGGATCTACCTGCTCAGTGAACAACCCCTGTAGGACCCAGCTAGTCAAGTCATTATGCCACTGACATCCTGAGAGACAGACATGTTTCTGGATCTACCTGCTCAGTGAACGACCCAGCTAGTCAAGTCATTATGCCACTGACATCCTGAGAGACAGACATGTTTCTGGATCTACCTGCTCAGTGAACGACCCAGCTAGTCAAGTCATTATGCCACTGACATCCTGAGAGACAGACATGTTTCTGGATCTACCTGCTTAGTGAACGACCCCCTGTAGGACCCAGCTAGTCAAGTCATTATGCCACTGATATCCTGAGAGACAGACATGTTTCTGGATCTACCTGCTTAGTGAACGACCCCCTGTAGGACCCAGCTAGTCAAGTCATTATGCCACTGATATCCTGAGAGACAGACATGTTTCTGGATCTACCTGCTCAGTGAACGACCCCTGTAGGACCCAGCTAGTCAAGTCATTATGCCACTGACATCCTGAGAGACAGACATGTTTCTGGATCTACCTGCTTAGTGAACGACCCCTGTAGGACCCAGCTAGTCAAGTCATTATGCCACTGATATCCTGAGAGACAGACATGTTTCTGGATCTACCTGCTCAGTGAACGACCCCCTGTAGGACCCAGCTAGTCAAGTCATTATGCCACTGACATCCTGAGAGACAGACATGTTTCTGGATCTACCTGCTCAGTGAACGACCCCCTGTAGGACCCAGCTAGTCAAGTCATTATGCCACTGACATCCTGAGAGACAGACATGTTTCTGGATCTACCTGCTTAGTGAACGACCCCCTGTAGGACCCAGCTAGTCAAGTCATTATGCCACTGACATCCTGAGAGACAGACATGTTTCTGGATCTACCTGCTCAGTGAACGACCCCCTGTAGGACCCAGCTAGTCAAGTCATTATGCCACTGACATCCTGAGAGACAGACATGTTTCTGGATCTACCTGCTCAGTGAACGACCCAGCTAGTCAAGTCATTACGCCACCGACATCCTGAGAGACAGACATGTTTCTGGATCTACCTGCTCAGTGAACGACCCAGCTAGTCAAGTCATTATGCCACCGACATCCTGAGAGACAGACATGTTTCTGGATCTACCTGATCCTGACTCACTGCGTCACTGATCCTGAGTCACTACGGCTGGGATGGAACTCGTTCTGTTGAAACTGACTTGAAATACCTGGCACAGGTTCTGTCAGTCACTACCTTGGCAACATATTAAAACATTCCGGACTCTTTGAAGCACTTAAATAAACATCAGAATTCTAAGAATATGTGTAGATATTACATGGACAGTATTTTATAGAAGTAGAACTATATTAAGTATAAAAGGAGCCGGTTTGTGTCTCAGACTGATGTTGAGTTGTGTTTGTTTTTCACCAGACTAGAGGCAAGTATACATTTTACACCATGTTTTTGGGGAAGATTTTGTGGTAATCTATAGCCTAAATCTTTACATAAATCTAACAAATACTTTAATACAATTTCCCCAAAAAGAATAGACCTTTGCCCAGTCTCTCCAACATACTAATGAGAGATGATGGGAAGAGAAGGAGGGTGTTGGGATCCTTGATGTTTTCCACAGCATAACACTCCAACTTAATAGCCTTGACTCCAAACAGATTCTCCGTTTCAGCATTTACTATGGTGAAACGGAGCATATCCATTTGGATTCCAGGGCACCAATTTAAAGCATCTTTCCAGTGAAAATCTCACTTTTAAAAGTTCACATACCCAAATAATGTTGTGGATTCTGGCCGAGCTGGCCAATCAGTGGTCTACTTTAATGACCGGTATACGCCCACACCATTCTGTTGTTGGGGAATGCCCACATCATTCAAACACAAAAAGCTACTTCCTAACATAATTAAACATATTGTAATTATAGGTCATATTTACTAGAAGAAAGAGACAGAGGGTGAGAGACAGAGAGACCGAGAGAGACTCTGCTCCATGTAGGGCAGGCTGCTAGCTGGTGTCTGAGATGACACACATGCACACCAAGGCTGTAGCGCACAGAGGCTGTAGAGTCTGTAGCACACAGAGGCTGTAGAGTCTGTAGCACACAGAGGCTGTAGAGGCTGTAGCACACAGAGGCTGTAGAGACTGTAGCACACAGAGGCTGTAGCACACCGTGGCTGTAGAGTCTGTAGCACACCGTGGCTGTAGAGTCTGTAGCACACCGTGGCTGTAGAGTCTGTAGCACACCGAGGCTGTAGAGTCTGTAGCACACCGAGGCTGTAGAGTCTGTAGCACACCGAGGCTGTAGAGTCTGTAGCACACCGAGGCTGTAGAGTCTGTAGCACACCGAGGCTGTAGAGTCTGTAGCACACAGAGGCTGTAGAGTCTGTAGCACACAGAGGCTGTAGAGTCTGTAGCACACAGAGGCTGTAGAGTCTGTAGCACACAGAGGCTGTAGAGTCTGTAGCACACAGAGGCTGTAGAGTCTGTAGCACACAGAGGCTGTAGAGTCTGTAGCACACAGAGGCTGTAGAGTCTGTAGCACACAGAGGCTGTAGAGGCTGTAGCACACAGAGGCTTTAGAGGCTGTAGCACACAGAGGCTTTAGAGGCTGTAGCACACAGAGGCTGTAGAGGCTGTGGTACACAGAGGCTGTAGAGTCTGTAGCACACAGAGGCTGTAGAGTCTGTAGCACACAGAGGCTGTAGAGGCTGTAGTACATTATAGTTATCTGTGTTAAAGGCCAAACCACTGACAGGAAACTATACATTTCCCCTTCCCTTACACAAAATGTACACGCAGGGTGAGAAGGGTGAGGGGGTGTGTGTTTGTGTGTGTTTAAGAGAGAACATGAGGGGAAAAACATAGCGATATGTACATACAGTCTATCGTTCTAAGACGAGGTGTAAATGTTGCTCCTCTGCTTAAATTAATACTGCAGGTCTATAAATAACCTGCTTTGACTGGTGTTGCAGAACTCACGCTGCTCACTGACAAAACTGAAACCTTGCAGAGAGACAGTGTACACATCCACGGCAGGGTGAGAGAGAAAACACACCATGTCCCGCTTGAACGGCACACTCACACATAGTGTCACACACACTCACACATAGTGTCACACACACACACACACACACACACACACACACACACACACACACACACACACACACACACACACACACACACACACACACACAGTATGCTCTTTCCAGAACAGGCTGACCAGGTGAATCCTGGTGAAAGATATGATCCCTTATTGACGTCACTTGTTAAATCCACTTCAATCAGTGTAGATGAAGGGAGGAGACGGGTTAAAGGAGGGAGTTTAAGCCTTGTGATAACTGACAGAAAATATGTAAATGCCTTTGAACGGGGTATGGTAGTAGGTGCCAGGTGCACCGGTTTCTGTCAAGAACTGCAACGCTGCTGGGTTTTCCCACACTCAACAGTTTCCCGTGTGTATCAAGAATGGTTAACCACCCAAAGGACATTCAGCCAACTTAACAACTGTGGGACGCAGTCAACATGGCCAGCATCCCTGTGAAACGCCGTCGACACCTTGTAGAGTCCATGACCTGACGAGTTGAAGCTGTTCTGAGGGACAAAGGGGGCTGGTGCAACTCAATATTAGGAATGTGTTCCTGATGTTTGGTATACTCCGTATGTGCACAAATCACGGTCCAACCACAACTCAAAACACATGCACTATTGTTTGACCACTATTCAAACAGAGGAGAACACACACCAACATACGGCTAGCACCACCTGTACTCACAGTCACAAACACACCAACATACGGCTAGCACCACCTGTACTCACAGTCACAAACACACGGCTAGCACCACCTGTACTCACAGTCACAAACACACCAACATACGGCTAGCACCACCTGTACTCACAGTCACAAACACACCAACATACAGCTAGCACCACCTGTACTCACAGTCACAAACACACCAACATACGGCTAGCACCACCTGTACTCACAGTCACAAACACACCAACATACAGCTAGCACCACCTGTACTCACAGTCACAAACACACCAACATACGGCTAGCACCACCTGTACTCAGTCACAAACACACCGACATACAGCTAGCACCACCTGTACTCACAGTCACAAACACACCGACATACGATTAACACCACCTGTACTCACAGTCACAAACACACCAACATAAGGCTGTCACAAACACACCAACATAAGGCTAGCACCACCTGTACTCACAGTCACAAACACACCAACATAAGGCTAGCACCACCTGTACTCACAGTCACAAACACACCAACATACGGCTAGCACCACCTGTACTCACAGTCACAAACACACCAACATACGGCTAGCACCACCTGTACTCACAGTCACAAACACACCAACATACAGCTAGCACCACCTGTACTCACAGTCACAAACACACCAACATACGGCTAGCACCACCTGTACTCACAGTCACAAACACACCAACATACGGCTAGCACCACCTGTACTCACAGTCACAAACACACCAACATACAGCTAGCACCACCTGTACTCACAGTCACAAACACACCAACATACAGCTAGCACCACCTGTACTCACAGTCAAACACACCAACATACGGCTAGCACCACCTGTACTCACAGTCACAAACACACCAACATAAGGCTAGCACCACCTGTACTCACAGTCACAAACACACCGACATAAGGCTAGCACCACCTGTACTCAGTCACACCGACATAAGGCTAGCACCACCTGTACTCACAGTCACACCGACATAAGGCGAGCACCACCTGTATTCACAGTCACAAACACACCGACATAAGGCTAGCACCACCTGTACTCAGTCACACCGACATAAGGCTAGCACCACCTGTACTCACAGTCACACCACCACTTAAGGCTAGCACCACCTGTACTCACAGTCACACCGACATACGGCTAGCACCACCTGTACTCACAGTCACAAACACACCAACATAAGGCTAGCACCACCTGTACTCACAGTCAAACACACCAACATACGGCTAGCACCACATGTACTCACAGTCACAAACACACCAACATACAGCTAGCACCACCTGTACTCACAGTCACAAACACACCAACATACGGCTAGCACCACCTGTACTCACAGTCAAACACACCAACATACGGCTAGCACCACCTGTACTCACAGTCACAAACACACCAACATACGGCTAGCACCACCTGTACTCAGTCACAAACACACCGACATACAGCTAGCACCACCTGTACTCACAGTCACAAACACACCGACATAAGGCTGTCACAAACACACCAACATAAGGCTAGCACCACCTGTACTGACAGTCACAAACACACCCACATAAGGCTAGCACCACCTGTACTCACAGTCACACCGAACATAAGGCTAGCACCACCTGTACTCACAGTCACACCGACATAAGGCTAGCACCACCTGTACTCACAGTCACAAACACACCAACATAAGGCTAGCACCACCTGTACTCACAGTCACACCGACATAAGGCTAGCACCACCTGTACTCACAGTCACACCGACATAAGGCTAGCACCACCTGTACTCACAGTCAAACACACCAACATACGGCTAGCACCACCTGTACTCACAGTCACAAACACACCAACATACGGCTAGCACCACCTGTACTCGCAGTCACAAACACACCAACATACGGCTAGCACCACCTGTACTCACAGTCACAAACACACCAACATAAGGCTAGCACCACCTGTACTCGCAGTCACAAACACACCAACATACAGCTAGCACCACCTGTACTCACAGTCACAAACACACCAACATACAGCTAGCACCACCTGTACTCACAGTCAAACACACCAACATACGGCTAGCACCACCTGTACTCACAGTCACAAACACACCGACATAAGGCTAGCACCACCTGTACTCACAGTCACAAACACACCGACATAAGGCTAGCACCACCTGTACTCAGTCACACCGACATAAGGCTAGCACCACCTGTACTCACAGTCACACCGACATAAGGCGAGCACCACCTGTACTCACAGTCACAAACACACCGACATAAGGCTAGCACCACCTGTACTCAGTCACACCGACATAAGGCTAGCACCACCTGTACTCACAGTCACACCGACTTAAGGCTAGCACCACCTGTACTCACAGTCACACCGACATAAGGCTAGCACCACCTGTACTCACAGTCACAAACACATGAAAACACTGCTCCAACATGCACCATTAGCCACTCAGAGAAAAACAGAGAGACTGACAGCAGACATGACAGGCCTTAGAGTGAGTAGGTGAGTGTTAGGTTGTTGAAGTAACAGGCTTTACTACCACTAGGTTCAGTGCGGTCATTCAGCCAGTGACCAACTGCTCATGAGGGGAAGCCCCGAGGCCTGAGAGTCGAACCCTCTAAGCTGCTGGTGTGTGTCTGTGATAGAAGTTTCATCTATGTCCTAATGGTTCCAGACTAGATTGGGACAGCATCAGTCAGGCCCACCAGGATTCCTGCAGCTCCAGGAGCACATGGTACAGGGTGCTGCCCCATCTGATCCCCTCCAGCTAGGCAGGGATAAGTACACAACACCCCTGAGGAGAAGGTCTGCCAGGGAAGTAAATGAGTCACTGGGGTCTGGGAACAGGCTGGGTAGAGGCTAGAGAAGGGTAGAGGCTGGGTCCTGGGTACAGGCTGGGTATGGGATGGGTACAGGCTGGGTATGGGATGGGTACAGGCTAGTGACGGGTACAGGCTGGGTATGGGCTAGGATTGGGATAGGTACTGGCTGAGTAGAGGCTAGGGATGTGTACAGGCTGGGTATGGGCTAGGATTGGGATAGGTACTGGCTGAGTAGAGGCTAGGGATGTGTACAGGCTGGGTATGGGCTAGGGTTGGGATAGGTACTGGCTGAGTAGAGGCTCGGGATCAGTCTCTCTCTCCCATGTTCCAGACCACACAGTGCTGTAGCCAGACACTTCGGATTCATGCACACTAGGGACACTAGGGATTCATGCATGAATAACTCTCTCTCCCTCCCTGCAATAACTCTCTCCCTCTTCCTTTATCAGGGATGTCTGTCTCCATCAGCATCTTATACACAACAGCAGACCACTTCCTGTCTGATGGATCGAATCTCACAGCCCATACACAAACAAACAGGGCCCCAATGCATATTGCACACACAGCTGACAGACAAGAGAGCGAGACAGAGTTTACTCTCAAATATTTATAGGGCCAAGAGGGGATAGAAGCTTTCCAGACCAGTCCCAGTCATCGGGGACATTCACTGCTGCTCACTCACGTAATGTGCTATACTGTATGCAGGTTAGATCTCGTATGTCCGATCGGAGTTTCAGTCCAGCTCCCTGGCAAGAGTCAGACAGATTGAGATAGAGAGGAGAACCTGCTCTCCCTGGCAGACTAGACTGGGTTGCAGTGGGCTACCAGACACAGAGGAACAGAAAGAGAGTGACTGCTACAGGTTGTTTTTTACATTTATGTTTTGAAGAATATTAGTCAGTATGTGTTACAGCTGTACTGGTTGCCATCTCATTAGTGGGAAGGTGTATCACCTGTGCTGGCCCAGGTGCTATTGAAGAGTGTCTGGCCCAGGTGCTATTGAAGAGTGTCTGGCCCAGGTGCTATTGAAGAGTGTCTGGCCCAGGTGCTATTGAAGAGTGTCTGGCCCAGGTGCTGTTGAAGAGTGTCTGGCCCAGGTGCTATTGAAGAGTGTCTGGCCCAGGTGCTATTGAAGAGTGGCTGGCCCAGGTGCTGTTGAAGAGTGGCTGGCCCAGGTGCTGTTGAAGAGTGGCTGGCCCAGGTGCTGTTGAAGAGTGGCTGGCCCAGGTGCTATTGAAGAGTGGCTGGCCCAGGTGCTATTGAAGAGTGGCTGGCCCAGGTGCTGTTGAAGAGTGGCTGGCCCAGGTGCTGTTGAAGAGTGGCTGGCCCAGGTGCTATTGAAGAGTGGCTGGCCCAGGTGTTATTGAAGAGTGGCTGGCCCAGGTGTTATTGAAGAGTGGCTGGCCCAGGTGTTATTTAAGAGTGGCTGGCCCAGGTGCTATTTAAGTGTGGCTGGCCCAGGTGCTATTGAAGAGTGGCTGGCCCAGGTGCTATTTAAGAGTGGCTGGCCCAGGTGCTATTTAAGAGTGGCTGGCCCAGGTGCTATTGAAGAGTGGCTGGCCCAGGTGTTATTTAAGAGTGGCTGGCCCAGGTGTTATTTAAGAGTGGCTGGCCCAGGTGTTATTTAAGAGTGGCTGGCCCAGGTGTTATTTAAGAGTGGCTGGCCCAGGTGTTATTTAAGAGTGGCTGGCCCAGGTGTTATTTAAGAGTGGCTGGCCCAGGTGTTATTTAAGAGTGGCTGGCCCAGGTGCTATTTAAGAGTGGCTGGCCCAGGTGCTATTTAAGAGTGGCTGGCCCAGGTGCTATTTAAGAGTGGCTGGCCCAGGTGTTATTTAAGAGTGGCTGGCCCAGGTGTTATTTAAGAGTGGCTGGCCCAGGTGTTATTTAAGAGTGGCTGGCCCAGGTGTTATTTAAGAGTGGCTGGCCCAGGTGTTATTTAAGAGTGGCTGGCCCAGGTGTTATTTAAGAGTGGCTGGCCCAGGTGTTATTTAAGAGTGGCTGGCCCAGGTGTTATTTAAGAGTGGCTGGCCCAGGTGTTATTTAAGAGTGGCTGGCCCAGGTGTTATTTAAGAGTGGCTGGCCCAGGTGTGGCTCAGTTGGTAGAGCATGGCGCTGGCCAGGGTAGTGGGTTCAGGTGCGTAGAATGTTGCAAGACTGTGGCTGGATAAAAGCCAGCTAAATGGCATATATTATTATTATTATTATTATTTTTAAGAGTGGCTGGCCCAGGTGTTATTTAAGAGTGGCTGGCCCAGGTGTTATTTAAGAGTGGCTGGCCCAGGTGTTATTTAAGAGTGGCTGGCCCAGGTGTTATTTAAGAGTGGCTGGCCCAGGTGTTATTTAAGAGTGGCTGGCCCAGGTGTTATTTAAGAGTGGCTGGCCCAGTGCTCCTGAGAGACGTGGAACAGACAAACAATCCTTTATCTGATCTTCCCTGTTCTCATTTTGCTTCCTATCTTTAAGTTTGGTGTGGGATTTTATTTTGTTTGCCTGTTCTGAGGCAAATGCAGTGGGTCTCATGGTGGGGGTGTTAAGTTCCAGTTGTTGTTGCTAGGCAACTTTCAGAGGACAACCCCATGAGCATCTTTCAAGAACCCTTCCTAAAACCCCACCTGTTTTGTTTTGGTGGTTGTCAGTGACTCTTCGCTAGTTTGAGCAACATCATTTGGTTTTCTGACTGGGGACGTAAACAGACCGAGAACGAGAGACCGACAGAGACACGAGAGGGAGGCAAGTCGCGACTCACAAGCTTACAACTTTAGCAGAACAACAAACATATTTGTTCTCCTGTTCCAAGAAGACTGATAGCTGTGTGGTAGCCTCAAACTGTTTTAGGCTTAATGACCCGTCTTTTAACCCCAGACAGGGTCCAATTGTGACTGCTCTCTCACTACTACTACCAGGGTCTTGGTCAAATATTGACTTAGGCCAGAAGACGCTACAACAGGGAGAAACAACAGGGCTGCTCAGGTAACAATTGTTTAACGGCCCCTTCCCTTGGGTGTGTCTGGTCAAACCCAAATCAACGTTTGTCACATCCTACCTCAACAGGACCACAGGGAAATAATTATGCTACAGGGAGCCTAGTTTAGTAATTCAGGCACAGAACTGCCTAGTGCAGGGTTCCCCAACTGGCGGCCCACAGAGCAGGAATGGTGTCTAGGACCCGGCCTGAGACTCTCCATATAAAATAGATGAGTCGGCCGGTTGCAGCCCTGCTCTGCCACAGACCCACGTGCACACAAACAGTCTGAATACTTCGCAGACTCCAGATTTATCCCTGCCTGCCTGCAAACCATGTGACTGGCTGATGCAGGGCCAGGCAGGGAATGAGATGGCATTACAGACTGCAGGTTGGTGCATACTGTAAAATAAGCTGTATAACAGAGTTGGAGGGAGGGGAGGGTGGGTGAGAGGGGAGGGTGGGTGAGAGGGTGGGTGGGGAGAGGGAGGGTGGGTGAGAGGGGAGGGAGGGTGGGGGAGGGGAGGGAGGGGAGAGGGTGGGTGGGTGAGAGGGGAGGGAGGGTGGGAGGGGTGGGTGGGTGAGGGGTGGGTGGGTGAGAGGGGAGGGTGGGGAGGGAGGGTGGGTGAGAGGGGAGGGTGGGTGGGTGAGAGGGGAGGGAGGGTGGGTGAGAGGGGAGGGAGGGTGGGTGAGAGGGGAGGGAGGGTGGGTGAGAGGGGAGGGTGGGTGGGTGAGAGGGGAGGGTGGGTGGGTGAGAGGGGAGGGTGGGTGGGTGAGAGGGGAGGGGAGGGAGGGTGAGAGGGGGAGGGAGGGTGGGTGAGAGGGGAGGGAGGGTGAGAGAGGGGAGGGAGGGTGGGTGAGAGGGGAGGGAGGGTGAGGAGAGGGGAGGGGGGTGAGAGGGGAGGGAGGGTGGGTGAGAGGGAGGAGAGGGAGTGACACATGCATATCAAGCCATGGCAAGACATTAATTTGCATACCTTTGGTTCCATGTTTCTAAACACAACCGGCAATATAAAGTCATGAGTGGTGTTAGAATACCCATACTATCATACTGTATACTACCTACTTAATGGGTACACACACACTATACATTCCTTTTAGTATACTGTATGAATGCTAGCGTTTCAGTTGAGCGTACGCGTCGCCCGCCTGTCTACCGGAAGTTGATGCTGTTGCTGTGCAACCTCTTGCTAGCTTGTTACCATAAAAAATGACTAGATAGACATTTTACCATTTCGGGTGTATTCGTAAATTCAACCTGGTGTGCCAGAGTGCACTCTGGGCATTCGTAAATCCAGAGCGTTATCAGATTGTCCGTTTCTCTCTCGGATCGATAAGCATATAATATACTCAATTCACTTCACAAATAGCACAGTTAGTGTGGTTAGTATGAGTATTGGAACACAGTTATGGTTTCCCAGAAGCCCCAGCTGCCTGACTGTAGGCTTTTATTTTATTAAGTGTCGGCTCTTTGACAACATGACACACATGGCTTGTGAGGGAGGAGTCATCTTAACAGATCTACTGTACACTGGTGATGGAGCTCATTTCCTGACTAAGAGAATGGGAACCAATCAAGTTCTCTGTAAGGGAGAACCAAATCATATTGGTCCTTTTTGACACTAGAGAGTAGTGATCCCTTATTAGAGCAGGTATGGAACAAACCCTGCAGTGCATAGCAAATATCTCTACAGGATTGGTCATCCCTGCTGTAGTAAAGGGACTGAAAGCAGCAGTAGGACACGGTCATGAAGGACACTTAAAGATAATTACCTGAAAAGAGAGAATAGCACATAGCATTGGATTGGTGATATCATCGGCTGGAGGGCGTTACGTTCCACCATTGATAAATCCATGAGAGGGAGGGTGTCTGAGTACAAACCTCTAAAGGCAGCAGTACAGGACCACTGCGTCATGGCCTGGCCTTGCACTGTAGAGTTCAGTTCACCACATAGCAGAGACATTAACATTCTTCCACTAGTTATCTGGAGCTCTGGGGCTGAGAGGAGACATGAGAGCACCGGTCAGCTGAAGCAGGCAGGCCCACACACCCCTTCTCTCCCCCTCGCTCTTACAAGCAGGCAGGCAGGCCAACACTCATCCCCCCCACCTCCCCCACCTTTATTCTCTCTCTCCCCTCACCACCTTTATTCTCTCTCTCCCTCCCCACCTTTATTCTCTCTCCCTCCCCCCACCTTTATTCTCTCTCTCCCTCCCCACCTTTATTCTCTCTCCCTCCCCACCTTTATTCTCTCTCCCTCCCTCCCCACCTTTATTCTTCTCTCCCCTCCCCACCTTTATTCTCTCTCTCCCCCAACTCCTCTCCCACCTTTATTCTCTCTCTCTCCTCCCCACCTTTATTCTCTCCCTCCCCACCTTTATTCCCTCCCTCCCCACCTTTATTCTCTCTCCCTCCCCACCTTTATTCTCTCTCCCTCCCCACCTTTATTCTCTCTCCCCACCTCCCTCCCCACCTTTATTCTCTCTCCCTCCCCCAACTTTATTCTCTCTCCCCTCCCCACCTTTATTCTCTCTCCCTCCCCACCTTTATTCCTCTCCCTCCCCACCTTTAACTTTATTCTCTCTCCCTCCCCAACTTTATTCTCTCTCCCTCCCCACCTTTATTCTCTCTCCCTCCCCACCTTTATTCTCTCTCCCTCCCCACCTTTATTCTCTCTCCCTCCCCACCTTTATTCTCTCTCTCCCTCCCCCCCACCTTTATTCTCTCTCTCCTCCCCCCCACCTTTATTCTCTCCCTCCCCCACCTCTCTCTCCCTCCCCACCTTTATTCTCTCTCCCCCACCTCCCCACCTTTATTCCCCACCTTTATTCTCTCTCCCCACCTCCCCACCTTTATTCTCTCTCCTCCCTCCCCACCTTTATTCTCTCTCTCCCTCCCCACCTTTATTCTCTCTCCCTCCCCCACCTCCCCACCTTTATTCTCTCTCCCTCCCCCACCTTTATTCTCTCTCCCTCCCCACCTTTATTCTCTCTCCCTCCCCACCTTTATTCTCTCTCCCTCCCCCACCTTTATTCTCTCTCCCTCCCCACCTTTATTCTCTCTCCCCTCCCCACCTTTATTCTCTCTCCCCCACCTCCCCCCTCCCCACCTTTATTCTCTCTCCCCCCACCTCCCCACCTTTATTTATTCTCTCCCCTCCCCACCTTTATTCTCTCTCTCCCTCCCACAACTTTATTCTCTCCCTCCCTCCTGTCTGTCTGAAACTACCAATGCGAGGGGTGACATGTACGCACTGAGCCAACCAACACGTCACAGGGAAAGCAGTGAAAGGACATACCAGTACAGAGAGAGTGTGGGAGAGATGATAATGGAAAATGCAGACAGTTACACACCAACTGGTGATCAAATAACCACAGAGAAACATGAGCTCAATTATGAGTTCTACATATGAGGAATTGTAACGTCTAACACACACACAGCCCTGAAGATGACATGGGATTGTGTTGACATTGACAGGTCACCTGAACCGCGGTGACAGCAGGCACAGTGACATAGGCTAGAGGACACAGCGTGCTTCCACTGTCACCGGGCTGTGTCTCTGTTACTGCCTCAGTCAGGAGGATTTTGTTGTCTTACATTACATCCTTATTCTATAATGGGGTAAATACAACTTCCTCATCAATCTACATTAAAATACCTCGTAATGACAAAGCAACAACAGGTTTTTAGAAATGTTTGGAAATGTCTAAAAAACATTTGCTATGAGACTTGAAATTGAGCTCAGGTGCATCCTGTTTCCATTGATCATCCTTGTGTTGTTTCTACAACTTGATTTGAGTCCACCAGGTCATACTGAGCAATCGGGGGAGAAGGGCCTTGGTCACTCTGACAGAGCTCCAGAGTTGCTCTGTGGAGATGGGAGAGCCTTCCAGGCCCAGGCTAATCAATTCTAAATGGCACTAGCAGTTCGCATAGTAGCCTAAGCGGAAAGTAGACGGGACACATATTTCCCTACTTCAAATCAACCAGTTCATTTTGCATGTGATAACTGTGGTCGTTTGGCACGGCATGCAGCGCGTGTCCCATCAGAGGCATTTGTTATACCCACCATCCCACAGTTTTTAAAGGCATTTATTTCTAACAGGCGCTTGTGTCCGAATGCAATTGAGTGAGTGAGACACGGAGGGGAAACGAAGTTTAAGGACTAGAATTGTGTGATGCTTGCCTTGGTTTAATTTTTTTTGTGCCCCGCAAATGTACAAATGGAACACTAGAGTCAAAGGAAATTGCAGTGGTCGTCAAGACCCTACTCCCCAACAAGCCACAAACCACATTCCACCAAGAAGTTTAACAGTATTTGAAATAATCTCTGGTGATCTCTGGTTCAAGAAAGAGTTTCACTGTCCCCATGTCACTGTCCCCATCCCTACCAGTCACTGTCCCCATCCCTACTCAGTCACTTCCCCATCCCTATCAGTCACTGTCCCCAAACCTGTACCCCATCCCTACTCAGTCACTGTCCCCATCCCTACTCAGTCACTGTCCCCATCCCCATCCCTACTCAGTCACTGTCACCCATCCCTACTCAGTCACTGTCCCCATCCCTACTCAGTCACTGTCCCCATCCCTACTCAGTCCCCACTGTCCCCCCATCCCTACTCAGTCACTGTCCCCATCCCTACTCAGTCACTGTCCCCATCCCTACTCAGTCACTGTCCCCATCCCTACTCAGTCACTGTCCCCACCCATCCCTACTCAGTCACTGTATCCCATCCCTACCCTCAGTCACTGTACCCATCCCCCCATCCCTACTCAGTCACTGTCACCCATCCCTACTCAGTCACTGTACCCATCTCTATCCCTACAGTCACTGTACCCATCCCTACTCTACTCAGTCACTGTCCCCATCCCTACTCAGTCACTGTCCCCACCCTATCCCTGTCCCCATCCCTGTCCCCCCATCCCTACTCAGTCACTGTCCCCATCCCTACTGTCCCCCATCCCTACTCAGTCACTGTCCCCATCCCTACTCAGTCCCTCCCTAGTCTGTCCCCATCCCTACTCAGTCACTGTCTCCCTACTCAGTCACTGTCCCCATCCCTCAGTCACTGTCCCCATCCCCATCCCTACTCAGTCACTGTCCCCATCCCTACTCAGTCACTGTCCCCATCCCTACTCAGTCACTGTCCCCATCTAACCCTACCAGTCCCCCATCCCTACTCAGTCAGTCACCCTACTCTGTCCCCATCCCTCTCAACCACTGTCCCCACCCTCTCGTCATCCCCATCCCTATCCCTGTGCCTCCCTAGTCTCCCCATGTCCCCATCCCTACTCAGTCAACCCTGTCCCCCCATCCCTAGTCACTCCCCATCCCTACCAGTCCCCATCCCTACAGTCTAAACTCAGTCACTCTCCCTACTCAGTCCCAGTTTCTAGTCTGTCCCCATCCCTACTCAGTCACTTAGGCTCTCCCTGGCATCTGCTCAAATTCAGACCATGCAGCCTGTCTGTCCCTGTCCCAGTCCCCATTGCCTCAGACTGGCTATGTCTCCTTCTCAAGTCCCCTTCAGTCTCTGCCCCATCCCTCCCCTGTCCTGTCCCAGCGTCTGCTCCAGTTCTGACCATGCAGCCTCTGTCCCCGTCCCAGTCTTTGCCTCAGACTGGCTATGTCTCCATCTCAAGTCCTTAGGCCCTCCCCTGCCTAGCGTCTGCTCCAGTTCTGACCATGCAGCCTCTGTCCCCGTCCCAGTCTTTGCCTCAGACTGGCTATGTCTCCTTCTCAAGTCCTTAGGCCCTCCCCTCTGTCCCCGTCCCAGTCTTTGCCTAGTGTCTGCTCCAGTTCTGACCATGCAGCAGAACAGCCCCGGCAGATGAGGTGCTGCTATTTATAGATCCTTAAAAAAAAAAAGGAGAGCAGGGGGAAAAAGTATATATCTCTCTCCCTGCTCCTTCCTTCACTGGGTTAGAATATTCCTCAGGGAATGTGTGTTTTGGTCTCGATAAAAGTGATAAATCATCCCCCGTCATCATAATCTCCCCCTCTCCTTCTCTGTACAATACAGCCTGCCTCGTCATCCACACACAGAGAGACAGAGGACACCGAGGTGAGGTGAGATCCGATAGCCACACAAACACACCAGTCTGTTACTGGCCAGCAGCCGTAACCCTTGAGAAGAAGACAGGCACTACTTCTCTGGCAATTTTAAAATGGAAGTTTATACTGCTTTATTATCACACACAATTTCTGGGGCTGCAAAACTTTGTTTTCAGAGAGCAGGGTGCCCTACTTTCCCCTTGCGGTAGGGGGTGAACACAGACCTTCATGTGATGTAATAGTCTGTGACAACATGGTGGCCTCAGAGTTGAAGGAGAGTTGAACACCTTCCCTCCATCCTAACAGCCTTTTTCCTCATGGCCTACGCTCCAAGAGAAGTAAAAGACAAAGTAAGAAGTCCAGCCCAATAGTGTTTGCGGAAAGGCGCACCAAACGTGACATTTGACCCAAAAGCTACTGTAAAATTGACATTCCTTCAAGTTCAGTGGTTTTTCCAAGTGGAGCAGTTGAATAATGGATAGCCTGACTTGGGTTAGGACAAATCATACAATATAGTAGTACAGTTATAACAGCAGCAGTCACATTCATCACATTCTTGCGTTTTCTGGCTTGGGAACCACTCCATTCATATTGCTGTGATCAAAGCTCATGGCTATAGCCCTCTTCTATAGGCCAAGACCTCTACATCCTATCCCAGCTTGCTCCACTTTCAACAGACACCATGTGATATGGTTTAGCCCTGCAGCATGCAGGTGGAGAACTGTGGAGCCTTTTACCTCCATCAATCTCTGATAGAGAAGGAGACACACAGAAAGTCTATTTATTTCCCTTATTGTACTTTATTTGCACATTGTTACAACAATGTCATACTATGACATATGAAATGTCTATTATTTTGACATTTTTGTGAGCGTAATGTTTACTGTAGATTTTTCATTTCACTTTTGTTTATCATCCATTTCACTTGCTTTGGCAATGTAAACACGTGTTTCCCATGCCAATAAAGCCCTTTGAATTGAGAGGGGTGAATAAGGGCAGAGAGGGAGAATGGAGGGGGCAGAGAGAGAGAGACACACACAGAGAGAGAGAGCGAGGAGTAGGAGAAGATGGGAGGGGGCAGAGAGAGAGAGGAGTAGGAGAAGATGGGAGGGGGCAGAGAGAGAGAGGAGTAGGAGAAGATGGGAGGGGGCAGAGAGAGAGAGAGGAGTAGGAGAAGATGGGAGGGGGCAGAGAGAGAGAGGAGTAGGAGAAGATGGGAGGGGGCAGAGAGAGAGAGAGGAGTAGGAGAAGATGGGAGGGGGCAGAGAGAGAGAGAGGAGTAGGAGAAGATGGGAGGGGGCAGAGAGAGAGAGAGAGAGAGAGAGAGAGAGAGGGAGAAGATGGGAGGGGGCAGAGAGAGAGAGAGGAGTAGGAGAAGATGGGAGGGGGCAGAGAGAGAGAGAGAGAGAGAGAGGGAGTAGGAGAAGATGGGAGGGGGCAGAGAGAGAGAGAGAGAGAGAGAGAGAGAGAGAGAGAGAGAGAGAGAGGGAGGGAGAAGATGGGAGGGGGCAGAGAGAGAGAGAGGAGTAGGAGAAGATGGGAGCGGGCAGAGAGAGAGAGAGAGAGAGAGAGAGAGAGAGAGAGAGAGAGAGAGAGAGAGAGAGAGAGAGAGAGAGAGAGAGAGAGAGAGAGAGAGGAGTAGGAGAAGATGGGAGCGGGCAGAGAGAGAGAGGGGTAGGAGAAGATGGGAGCGGGCAGAGAAGAAGATGGGAGGGGCCAGAGAAAGAGAAGATGGGAGGGGCCAGAGAAAGAGACAGGAAAAGAAAAAGAGTGACCCTGTTCCTCCACTGTGTCTTAAGGCCTCTCTGAGAGCCTGGGGACATTGTAGAAGCGAAAACGACCAAATTAAAATCAAACGGTCAATTAAGCCCAAAGCTTCAGTGAGTCAGCAGTTCTTCTCAGTCTGCAACGTAGGCCTCTCTCTCCCCTTCTGATCACAGACACCATGAGCTCTTCCTCCTTTACGGTAAATGAGAAAATGTGTCTGTTTTTAGACCACAGATTTAGACTTGAGGCCTTCAAAAAAAACTAAAATTACAAACATGAACTCTCCAATTTTAGAAACTGGTATAATATTAGCAGATGTAGCCCAATTCTCCATACAGCCACAGCTCACACATCAGCCCGACACAGCAGAGCTCGGCTAGAGAGAACAGAGCTCGGCTACAGCTCACACATCAGCCCGACACAGCAGAGCTCAGCTAGAGAGAACAGAGCTCGGCTAGAGAGAACAGAGCTCGGCTACAGCTCACACATCAGCCCGACACAGCAGAGCTCGGCTAGAGAGAACAGAGCTCGGCTAGAGAGAACAGAGCTCGGCTAGAGAGAACGGCTGAAGGAAGGATTTGGATGTTTAATTTAACTAGGCAAGTCAGTTAATTAATAAATTCTTATTTACAATGACGGCCTACCCCGGCCAAACCGGACGACGCTGGGCCAATTGTGCGCCCCCTATGGGACTCCCAATCATGGCCG
Organism: Oncorhynchus keta; assembly: GCF_023373465.1. Lineage (NCBI taxonomy): Eukaryota > Metazoa > Chordata > Actinopteri > Salmoniformes > Salmonidae > Oncorhynchus > Oncorhynchus keta. The sequence goes on along the minus strand of NW_026280936.1, from coordinate 119,565 downwards.
GATGTGATACAGCCTAGATTCGAACCAGGGACTGTAGTGATGCCTCTTGCACTGAGATGCAGTGCCTTAAACCACTGCGCCACTCAGCCATAATGGAGGACTTGACTAAATTCTATGCATCAAGACAGCTGGATACTATGCTCATGATTGGCTCTTTCTGCTTGGTTTGGGTTATTCTGAAAGGGAACAAATATAAAATAATAATAATAATATATGCCATTTAGCAGACGCTTTTATCCAAAGCGACTTACAGTCATGTGTGCATACATTCTACGTATGGGTGGTCCCGGGAATCGAACCCACTACCCTGGCGTTACAAGCGCCATGCTCTACCAACTGAGCTACAGAAGGACCACTGGAGTGGGGACGGTGTAGAAAGGAGAGGAGGGTCACACACACCCCTCCCTAAACACTTTTTTTTTTGTCCAGTGAGCTGCCCGCTCTTACAAATGACTGACGTCCTGCCACAAGAATCCAGGGAATGCGAGAGCAAACAGAAAACTAACCAACCAGGAAGCAGTGGACAACATAGAACCCATCATCAACCACAACAGACTGTCTCTCTCACACAAACACAATTACAGAGCAGCAGGCAGCACAGTCACTGCAGTGCAGCTCAGCTTACGCTGATGCAGTGAAGTGAACAAGCAGTCTAGTTTATCCCAGTTTTAGCCACAGAGGCTCACATAAGGCCTGTTGATCAATAGGTTTGTTCTCTCTGGATCCATTGTGGCATGGTAGTGCTATTGAAAGTCAAAACCACAGCACCAGTTCTTTAAGGTCATGATATGTAAGTCACAAGTAGGCCAACTTATGTCATCATAACACATTGTTAGTGAATAGACCCATGTTCCTACTGTAGATTGCATTGCAGCAAGCCTGTTTTCTGCACTAGTTCATATAGGTCAGGGATGATCCAACTCCACTTATTTTATACTTGCAGCCGTCTGTCAATATGGGGTTTTGTAGTGAAGAATGTGAACTGATTAGTTTCATTATTTTGACCATGTCACTATTGTTTAACTGGCTCATAAAAACAACCCCTCAATTTTCTAAATGCGAAACACACTTCGGCCGGGCCCTCCTTCCAGACTGTCTGTTGTTCCACAAACAGCATGGGGTTTTAAAAAAACCTTTCCAGAAAATCATTTAGAGACAATCAGCATGACAGAAAGTGATCACGGGCCAGAGAGAAGAGGTTAGTAATGGAGCCAATACGCTATGCTAGTAGCCTTGTCATTTTGTATATTTTGTAGGCTGGTATTCAATAGGCAAAAACCTAGTGAAAAATGGTCTTCAGCGCTAAAACTGTATATATCTGATGTAACCACATTTTCATGAATTTGATGATTTAATCATCGAGTCCATTCAAAACACCAGGGGCATTAACAGGGAAGTATGACGTAGGAACGAGTCACTTGCATTGCTTATAATGGGAGGTAAAACAGAGGTGGAAGTGGGGGAGCAGGCAGGAGGTGTAGAGGTTTTCTTCTTAAACTCAGAGTCTTGGTTGGCCCTGAGGATATCTGGGGAATTACAGCAAACATCTTCACATAGTTTAGATCCCCATCTCAGGAGGAGCAGAGAGAAAGAACAAGCCTTGGCATGACACCATCTCTCCCCTTCTTTCAATCCCTTTCAAAGACAGACATTGAAACCTACAGGAGATTCAGTGCTGTAGGTAGCCTAGCGGTTAAGAGCGTTGGGTCAGTAACCGAAAGGTCCCTGGTTCAAATCACCGAACCAGCAAGATTGGAAAATCTGCCGTTCTGCCTTTGAGCAGGGCAGTTAACCCCCAACAACAACTGCTCCCCGGGTGCAGATGATGATAAAGGCAGCCCCTCGCACGTCTCTCATTCAGAGGGGTTGAGTTAAATGCAGAAGAGACATTTTGGTTGAATGTGTTCAGTTGTGCAACTGACTAGGTATCCACCTTCCATTTCTTTCAGAGCTGACCTGCTTTATGTTAGCTATTAGCCTAGCATTTAGCCTATTTCTGTTGAGTTTCTAGCTTTTAGTGTACTGCAGTTGGGACTTTTAGCATTTAGCCTAGCGCTCTGTGCTACTGAGGAGAGACGGACTGTAAAAGTAAAGAGCAGACAGTTCGCTTAAGATATGGGAACAGACAAGCGTCTGACGGAAACGAGAAAGACAGAAAAACAAAAAAGGAGAGGAAGACAGAGATGGAAAGAGAGACACAGAGAGAGGGACACACACACACACACACACTTGAGACTGAGAGATAGAGAGCGACACACACACACACAGAGAGACAGCTAGAGAGAGAGAAAGCTCAGCTGGATCATGCTTCTTCAGAGGTAAATCATACAGCATGTCTGACGCAGGCGCTTCACTTGTCCCCAATTCACCCAGCCTTGTTCACGGCCCTGTTACAGAACAACCCCACTGTCACACAGGGGCTTCACCTGTCCCCAATTCACCCAGCCTTGTTCACAGCCCTGTTACAGAACAACCCCACTGTCACACAGGGGCTTCACCTGTCCCCAATTCACCCAGCCTTGTTCACGGCCCTGTTACAGAACAACCCCACTGTCACACAGGGGCTTCACCTGTCCCCAATTCACCCAGCCTTGTTCACGGCCCTGTTACAGAACAACCCCACTGTCACACAGGGGCTTCACCTGTCCCCAATTCACCCAGCCTTGTTCACGGCCCTGTTACAGAACAACCCCACTGTCACACAGGGGCTTCACCTGTCCCCAATTCACCCAGCCTTGTTCACAGCCCTGTTACAGAACAACCCCACTGTCACACAGGGGCTTCACCTGTCCCCAATTCACCCAGCCTTGTTCACAGCCCTGTTACAGAACAATCCCAATGTCACACAGGGGCTTCACCTGTCCCCAATTCACCCAGCCTTGTTCACGGCCCTGTTACAGAACAATCCCAATGTCGCTCTAGTGTAGCCTAGTCTGACTGCTGCCGCAACTCAAACCACGCAAATCCTCTACACCACACTGCGCCACTCAAAACCCTTATCCCACCCACCAGGCTCTGACAGAGAGAGGGGAGGTAAGAGAGAGACAAATGCTTTCAGCAGACATGGAGCCCAAAGACTAAACCAGACAGACAAATTTACTAGCTGGGTGATAAAATGCAAAGCAGAAGAGAGAGAGAACGAGAGAGAATCAAATAAATAAAATAACTGTCAATCATATCTTTCAGAGACAAGACAAACACACTCAGTAGATTTCCATTACAGACTTATGTGTCCTATATCTCACACTCAAAACGTGTAAACGCACACACACAAGACACACACACACCACAAGGAAGGAGGACAGAGTTTGTAAATGAAGGAAGCGCAGCCTCTTCGCCTCTGCTCTGTCTTCCTCTGACCCAACACTGACACATACACAGTACTTCAACAATGAATCAAGGGAAGAGAAGGGAAATGGCTGTGGCTCAGATCCATGGGATTGGGTTTCTTCCTCCTCTCTCTCTAGCTGTCAAAAATGGCACCCTATTCCCTTTATAGTGCACTACCTTTGATCAGGGCTCTGGTTAAAAGTAGTGCACTATAAAGAAAATAGGTTGCAATTTGGCACTCCTCTCTGTTCACATCCTCTGCATTATTCACTGATGACGACACGATGGCTGTGTCCCAGAACTCCCTACATAGTGCACCATTTCCTACATAGTGCACTACTTTTGAGTCGGTGCACCAGCCTAAATAGGGAATAGTGTGTAATTTGGGACGCAGACTCTCGCTACTGCTCACTTAGCCATTGCCTCTGAGATCTCAGTGTGTGTGTCTTAGCTGCAGGGCAGACAAGGCAGAGTCACCTCCTCACAAATTCCTTTACTCTGATTACTAACATCTCTGTGATAAGCCCCAGAGCTCAGGGCTGACTGAAGGATTACGTCAGAGCAGAGGGAGAGAAAGACCTCCAGTATGACCTCTTAGTCCATTACTGTGTTGTAATATAGAATAAATCGGGTCAATTTACATCTTCTACATTCTTTATGGCAGTTTTTTCAGTGTGTCTGTGTGTGTGTGTGGTGTCGCGCACGCGTGTCGCTGTGTGTGTAGGCCTAGACTTTCCTTGGCGCAGGTCCTGGACCTGTAGCATAATGGAAGAAGGAAGGCGAGCCAAGTGTAAGTGAAGAGTCTACATGACAACCAGTTTAAGGGCCATTAGAGCAGCACTTTGTGTCTACGTCCCAAATGGAGCCCTATTCACGATTTAGTGCACTACAAATAGGGCTCTGGTGAAAAGTACTGCACTGTATAGGGAATAGGTTTCTGTTTGGGCAGCAAAACTCTGCTGTCTACTCTCCACTACGACACAAGGTCACACAGACCCGATAGGAACCACAGGAAACACGTCAGCGAGGGAGAGAGAGGGGAAAAGAGAGAAGAAGAGAGACGGATGGCTAGTGGAATGGGGTGTTGCGCAAACTGTGAGTCAGGTTCTGTTTCTATCACTCACAATGAAGAACGTGTCTCCTAAAATGAGAGTTTACAGGTCTCCTCCACTGAGTTACAATAACACTGCTTTGTTTCCACTGTCCTGTCCTCTCTCTGACATCTTAGGACAAGAGAGAGAGAGAGAGAGAGAGAGAGAGAGAGAGAGAGAGAGAGAGAGAGAGAGAGAGAGAGAGAGAGAGAGAGAGAGAGAGAGAGAGAGAGAGAGAGAGAGAGAGAGAGAGAGAGAGAGAGAGAGAGAGAGAGAGAGAGAGAGAGAGAGAGAGAGAGAGAGAGAGAGAGAGAGAGAGAGAGAGAGAGAGAGAGGAGGTAAAAGAAAGAGCGATGAGACTCGTGAGGTGAAAGCGAGAGAAAGCACAAAAGATTTTTAAAAAGCCGAGAGAATAAGCTCAGAGCAAATATAATCTTTAGTGGCCCTGTTTTATCTAGCAGCAATCTCTTCTCTGCCTACTTGCACCATTATAATTCCTGTGAAAGGAAAACCAAAGCGAGACATGAGATATATATGAATGAGACTCATGCGATACATGTGAAAGCGAGAGAAAGCACTGAAAGAAAAAAGCTACGAGAGCGAGTACTCAGAGCATATACGGTGCATTCAGAAAGTATTCAGACCCCTTGACTTTTTCCCCATTTTGGTAAGTTACAGCCTCAATCTAAAATGGATTCAATAGATATTCCCCCCTCATCAATCTATGCACAATACCCCATAACGACAAAACAAACAGGTTTTTAGAAATGCTTGTACTGAAAAAAAAACAATGTACTGAAATATCCCATTTACCTGTATTCAGACCCTTTACTAAGTACTTTGTTGAAGCACCTTTGGCAGCGATTACAGCCTCAAGTCTTCTTGGGTATGAAGCTACAGGCTAGGCACACCTGTATTTGGGGAGTTTCTCCCATTCTTCTCTGCAGATCCTCTCAAGCTCTATCAGGTTGGATGGGGAGTGTCGCTGCACAGCTATTTTCTGGTCTCTCCAGAGATGTTCGATCAGGTGCAAGTCCAGGCTCTGGCTGGGCAACTCAAGGACAGTCAGAGACTTGTCCCGAAGCCACTCCTGCGTTGTCATGGCTGTGTGCTTAGGGTCGTTGTCCTCTTGGAAAATGAACCTTCACCCCAGACCGAGGTCCTGAGCCCTAATCTATGGATTTCACGACTGGGAATACAGATGGTCAAAGATACTAGGGATGCACGATATATCGGTGAACATAATAGAATCGGACGATATTAGCTAAAAATGCCTACATCGGTATTGGCTGATGTCTAGTTTAACGCGATGTGCAAAATATAATAATAATAATAAATAAATAAACTGATGTCAAAGCTGCCGTGCATACCTATATAACGTAGGTAGATGACGTGCATACCTATATAACGTAGGTAGATGACGTGCATACCTACATAACGTAGGTACATGACGTGCATACCTACATAACGTAGGTAGATGACGTGCATACCTACATAACGTAGGTAGATGACGTGCATACCTACATAACGTAGGTAGATGACGTGCATACCTATATAACGTAGGTAGATGACGTGCATACCTATATAACGTAGGTAGATGACGTGCATACCTATATAACGTAGGTAGATGACGTGCATACCTATATAACGTAGGTACATGACGTGCATACCTATATAACGTAGGTACATGACGTGCATACCTATATAACGTAGGTAGATGACGTGCATACCTATATAACGTAGGTAGATGACGTGCATACCTATATAACGTAGGTAGATGACGTGCATACCTATATAACGTAGGTAGATGACGTGCATACCTATATAACGTAGGTAGATGACGTGCATACCTATAAAACGTAGGTAGATGACGTGCATACCTATATAACGTAGGTAGATGACGTGCATACCTACATAACGTAGGTAGATGACGTGCATACCTATATAACGTAGGTAGATGACGTACATACCTATATAACGTAGGTAGATGACGTGCATACCTATATAACGTAGGTACATGACGTAATGACAACAAGTAATGTAGAGCTATACCTGCAACACAGCATTCCTAACCTAGTCCACAATGTCTGCTGTGTGGATCGAGCCGTCAACAAGTCCAGCAGTCATTTGAAAGAGTAACAACATATTAGCGAGAAAACTCAATGGCGAAATCCATTAAATCCAAGATAAAGGAATTCATTGTCCTTGAAAATCAACCGTTCTCTGTCGTTTGTGATGTTGGCTTTCACCGACTGGTTGAGCACCGGTACACACTACCAAGTGTGCCATTTTCAGACATTGCCCTTCCCTTAGTTACACAGTAACACAGCGTCACTGCTATTAGCTTCACGACATACATACTATGGAACGCCGTTTGGGTCTTTGTGTGTCAAAGAAGATACAGTAGCACTGCCAAAGCTGTACAAAAAGTCTGCAAACAAGCAAACACCGGCCACGAACAATGTGTTTACAATACCCCGTTGGTAATGAAGCATCATTTTAAAACAGAGTTTAGCTTATCTCCAGAACTTCTCATAAATAACTTAACGTTCCACAAAGCTTAGCTGACTGCAGTCTCACAGCTCACAGTCATATCCCTGTGCCCTAATTCTATACAAGGAAGATGAAATAAAGAATAGAGTTCCCGCAGCGACAAAGGATTTAAATTGCAAATATCAGTCAAGTATAAAGAGGGGTAGACTAAGTCATTAAAAAGAGTGACTGCCTTTGAAAAGCAACACATCCCTTTGAAAACGGCCTGTGGAATCGATGAGTCAGAAACACTTATTCTAGTGTCCAAATTTACTACAGAGTGTAAATAGGATGAAGTCAGTCAGTTATTCTAGTGCCCAAATTTACTACAGAGTGTAAATAGGATGAAGTCAGTCAGTTATTCTAGTGCCCAAATTTACTACAGAGTGTAAATAGGATGAAGTCAGTCAGTTATTCTAGTGCCCAAATTTACTACAGAGTGTAAATAGGATGAAGTCAGTCAGTTATTCTAGTGCCCAAATTTACTACAGAGTGTAAATTGGATGAAGTCAGTTATTCTAGTGCCCAGATTCACTTGTAAATAGGATGAAGTCAGTCAGTTATTCTAGTGCCCAAATTTACTACAGAGTGTAAATAGGATAAAGTCAGTCAGTTATTCTAGTGCCCAAATTTACTACAGAGTGTAAACAGGATGAAGTCAGTCAGTTATTCTAGTGCCCAAATTTACTACAGAGTGTAAATAGGATGAAGTCAGTCAGTTATTCTAGTGCCCAAATTTACTACAGAGTGTAAATAGGATGAAGTCAGTCAGTTATTCTAGTGCCCAAATTTACTACAGAGTGTAAATAGGATGAAGTCAGTCAGTTATTCTAGTGCCCAAATTTACTACAGAGTGTAAATAGGATGAAGTCAGTCAGTTATTCTAGTGCCCAAATTTACTACAGAGTGTAAATAGGATGAAGTCAGTCAGTTATTCTAGTGCCCAAATTTACTACAGAGTGTAAATAGGATGAAGTCAGTCAGTTATTCTAGTGCCCAAATTTACTACAGAGTGTAAATAGGATGACGTCAGTCAGTTATTCTAGTGCCCAAATTTACTACAGAGTGTAAATAGGATGAAGTCAGTCTGGTCTAAAACGGAGTTTGGAACATCTGCGCGTCACACCGGGTAAATGAAGGTTGGGGTGTCCACTAACATAGGGTGAACAGCTGTGGAGACTGCCCTCTACCCAATAGCATAGACAGTGAGACAGACCCACCCAGCAGCTCTGACTGTTTACATAAGAACACGTAGCACATTTAGTTTACTTGAGAAATACTGCATCAATCACCTTTGATGGATGAAAAATTGTGCATCTAAAACATCCTCGGCCAAAATGTAAAAATGAATTACAGATTTCTGAGGACGTTGAGGAAATTAAATGGGCTTCCTACAGTGTCTCATGAGGGACAAACACCATCAACCAAAAGTGGAAATTGGTCAGGAGACACACCTCTAAGACTGAAATCTAGTCTTTCTAATGAGCAACAGAAAAACACACGTGACAAACAGCGTGTTCAGTGGCTCTTTAAGATACTATCATTGGTAGAAAAAATGATCAGCCTAGAAAGTCATACAAAAACCTCAACTTAAGAGAAAGACATTTCAAAGTAACGTTCGGTTAAATCTGGCCCCAAACACGGGCCTCCCGAGTGGAACAGCGGTCTAAGGCACTGCATTGCAGTGTTTGAGGCGTCACTACAGATTTGGGTTCGATCCCGGGTTGTGTCGCAGCCGGCGGTGCACAACTGGCCCAGAGTCATCCGGGTTAGGTGGAGGTTTGGCCGGCTGGGATGTCCTTGTCCCATCGTGCTCTAGCGACTCCTTGTGGCGGCTGGCTCATGCACGCTGACATCGGTCGCCAGTAATACAGTGTTTCCTCCGACACATTGGTGAGGCTGGCTTCTGGGTTAAGTGAGCTGTGTGTCAAGAAGCATTGAGGCTTGGTGGTTTTGTGTTTCGGAGGAGGCATGGCTCTCTTGACCTTCGCCTCTCCCGAATCCGTACGGGAGTTGCAGCGATGGGAAAAGACTAAGTTGCCCCCCCCCCCCCCAAAAAAAAGTGTATTAATAGATAAAACAATTCTGGCCTCAAACATAGACAATCTGCATTGAGAAAGAGACCATAGAAATTCTCTCTTTCAAGTCCAGCATGAATGGCATTAGAATAACGCTCAAAGGTGCTCGGTCCCTCCCCCTCTACTTAGCCTGGCTTGGTGCTCAAAAACCTTTAAATTCCCTCTAAAACCGACCGCCTACAAGGTAACATCCCAAATGGCACCCTATTCCCCATTGAGTGCACTACTTCTGGCCAAAGCCCTATGGGCCTTGCCACCTTTGTCAACAGTAGTGCAATAAATAGGGAGCCATTTGGGATGCACCCTAGATTATTCTTCCTCATTTTCCCCCCACTGTCCCCCAAGCCCAGAAAACATTGACCAATTAAAAAGTGGTTTCCTTCTAGAGTTCCTCCACCCAACAACCAACTCTCAGCCCTGTGGCCTACAAAAGGACAGAGGGCCACTGCAGCATACAAGGCCAGGCACTCCTCTCTCTGTGTGTGTGTGTGTGTGTGTGTGTGTGTGTGTGTGTGTGTGTGTGTGTGTGTGTGTGTGTGTGTGTGTGTGTGTGTGTGTGTGTGTCCACTTCCCCTTTTCATTCTGCTCCCTCTCTTTGTCAAAGACAAACATTGTCATCAACCCCTCGCTGCGCCTACTCATGACCTACGACCCCACTACCCCTCCGCTCCTCCCTCCCTCCCTTCTTTAATTCCCCCCATCCTTCTTTCATTCCCTCCGGGATGAGACTGCTTTGGTTCAGCTATTGAGGGATGCCCATCACCCCCCACAACTCTTCACACAAGCAGTCGTCGACCAATTCCAGATGCTCTCATGACGCCACGCCCACCCAGGCAGCGTGTGTAACCCCACTCCCACTACTTCATCCCATGTCAGTAGAAGTGCATAGTCTGTTTTACAAAACTGTCTGACAAACACTAACATCCATAGGACTACCCAGCCAGCAGGGCAAATAGAAGTCTTAACCCTACATGCAATGTACATTACGTTACCTGTGGTTAGAGTGGATACACACATTTACGTAACATTACCTGTGGTTAGAGTGGATACACACATTTACGTAACATTACGTTACCTGTGGTTAGAGTGGATACACACATTTACGTAACATTACCTGTGGTTAGAGTGGATACACACATTTACGTAACATTACGTTACCTGTGGTTAGAGTGGATACACACATTTACGTAACATTACGTTACCTGTGGTTAGAGTGGATACACACATTTACGTAACATTACGTTACCTGTGGTTAGAGTGGATACACACATTTACGTAACATTACGTTACCTGTGGTTAGAGTGGATACACACATTTACGTAACATCACATTAATCTACAGACCAGGAGCTCTTTATAGTTATTAAACATTCACTATTAGATGAGCTGCCTGGATGATGCTTGAAGGGGCACATGCAATCAGCCGCAACCAGGCGACTGAGTGATGTGATTCAATTCCGTGGTTGTGGATTATAGGGGAGGACTGTGATTGGACAGTTTTCTAGTATCTGAGCCCAACTGACTGTATGACTAACAAGTTGTAGCGTAAGTCTTAGTGACAACAACCGTTGAAAGCACCATCTCTGGCACAGAGCTGAGACCAGAGCTCAGTCACAACTCAAACATCTCTTTGAAAGAAAAGGTGGCAGAACAAGTGAATTTCAGCAGAGGGAGAAACAGCACCTTGTGACTCCAACACAGGAGGAAAACAGCTTCATTGCAGTGACCCGACCGCACTTTAAATGAGAACCTACTGAGTTTCATTAACAACATGGTTAACACGGACCCCCTGTAATGCGTTCCAAATGGTGCCCTTTTCCCATTACTGTGCCCCTGAGGCTCTGGTCAATGTGGTCGATTATACAGGGAATAGGGTGCCATTAGAGACACACCCCCTGAGTTACAGCTGTTTAACCCCAAGGTGTTATTTTTAAACTAACCTCCGACCCTGCTTACCTGACCCCCAAACTGAGGCTCCTTCGTGGAGGGATTTGTGAGTTAGTTATCAGTGACCGTATCACAGAGCCAAGGAACCAACTGCTCCTTCCACCACGTGAGCGAGAGCTGTGCTAGATTCTAAACGGAGCTGTGAATTCAGCTAAGATCCAGTCATATGACTGGCTGGCTGCCAAACTTTAAACTTTCTAACGGACATGTTCCTCTCTCTCTCTCCAGGCTTCTTCAATTAATGACCCACATTAAGCACTATGGGAACCATGACCACAAAAACAACTTCTTGTACAGAATAAGAATGTAGAAACTAGCAACAACATCCTGTGTGCCATTCTGTCTGTCTGGGCTTTTGCATCAGCACCTGCAAGTTGCACCCTTGCTGGGCATCATCTTACCTCAGCGCTGCTCTGACATCATCCATCTGTCAACCCTGTGTGATCTTTATCAGACGAGGTACTAGCAAGCTACATCCTTCCTTCTGCACCTTATCTGTGTCTTCATACCTGGGATATTTAGTGGACGCCAATCTACTTAGGTACTTTAGTTTGCCACTACAATAGGCAGCGGAGGAAGAATTGAGAGAGTATAATAAAACACTGTGTAAAATGTTACTCCGAGCAGAGAGTAAGGAAGTAAAGAAGGATAGTAAATGATTGGGTTGTGTCGTACCTGCAGTTCGCACCACGCCACCTCCACTGTCGTCTCCGTATCCAGGCCCTTGTAGACCGTCTTGAAGGATCCGCGTCCGATCTCGATGTCAAACTTCAGGAAGCGTCCATCCAGCGAGGTCCCTATGGCCTTGGTCTCCACTTCCTCTATGTCGTCCTGAACCTTTTTCTCTGCTTCCCTCTTCTGCTCCTCTAATAGGGCCTTCGCCGCCCCCTTCTCCTTCTCCTCTCGCATCTCCTCTGTAACACTACCGCTCTCCTCCTCCGCGGGCTCCCCCGCTTTACTGGGCGACACCTCCTCCATTCCAGGAGCCTCTGCGGCGGCTAACGACAACAGCTTCTTTCCTTTCTCTCCGCCGCAAACATCCAATACTGCCGTGCATGGCTTTATCTGCACTACCGTACCATCCACTCTAGTACCGCCACCAACACTGGGCCCTAATACCGCACTACAAGGCCCCTCCCCTCCTTCCTCATCTGCTTCCACCTCGGCCACCGCCAGGCACGGCTCGGGTACCACCACAGAGGGGACAGCCAGGGAGAGCCAGCCCAGGCTGGGGGGCTCGCAGTCGGGCGGGGAGGTGAGGATGACGGCCTTGCTGGGGAGGTCTAAGGCGGTGGCGTTCGAGTCACAGATGACGCTGCGCCGGAAGAAGCGATGTTCGGCCTGTTTGGGGTCGCGGTCCATGGTGTGGCGGCGTCGGCGGACACCGTCGGTCCCCAAATTCTCACCAAGGTACGTGTCCGAGCTGGAACCATTCACATTCTTGGGTGGCGGAGGGAAAGGGGCTAGGAACTTGTCTGTTTCCGACATCTTGTTTTTTTTATTCCAGGGAGTGTGAGTGAGCAATGAGAAAAAAATCTAAATAATGAGGTATAAATAAATTACAAGGAAGAACAAAAAACTTGAGAAAAAGTAACTGTAAACCTCAACCAACAATAAACCAAAACTTTTGTTGTGAAGAACCGAACACCTGTGCGTCTTCCAAACAAACTCCTGAGGGGGAAAATATATAATATGGGTATATAAAATAAAACCTCTGGAGAAAACCCTCTGTGGAGTTTGGATGGGGGGGAGAGTTAACTTAACCTCCTCTGTAAGTGTCACTTAGCAACAACAGTTACTATAACTTTTACAGCGCTCAGGGGTGGTTGGGCCCAGAAGAGGGGGCGTTCTTTTATAAATGGAAAAGAACAGGAAACAGTCACAGAGGAGCAAGCGCTGATGATGACACACAAGGACCGTCAAATCCACACCATCCATCCTGTAGCGACCCAGAGATAGCCTTCATTGAGCATAAGGGACCACAAGAAGAGGAGGCCAGATAGTCTGTACTAGCAGGCTCAGGCTGACTGCTTGGGCCTGGACAGTGGACAGCCTCTGGTGTGTCGCTGTAGTGATGGTGGGGGAGGGAGAAATCTCACTCACACCATTAACTCCACTGCCTCCAAAGCAAGGGGCAAATTCACTAAAAGAGAACAGAGGGAGAGTGAAGGAATGAGTCACGAGGCAGAGAAGTTTGGTTTAATTGCATATCCAAATTTAAAGTAACTGTAAACCTCAACCCCGACTCTGCTTGACCTCAGGGTTACAGCATAAAACAACTCAGAGAGTAGCTTGGTTTGGCAGCACTACTGCAGCTGCAGAACAGGAGACTTGGTTTTGCATATATCAAATTTCACTCTATTCCCTACATAGTACACTACTTTTGACCAGAGCTATTCCCTACACAAAAGTAGTTTACTATATGTCAGTGGTTATCAAACCTCTTCTCAGGGGAACCCGAGCCGTTCCATGTATTTGATCTATTCCAGAACTAGCACACCTGATTGAACAGGTCAACAAATCATCAATCCCTTGAATAGGTGAATCAGGTGAGCTTTCAAAGCTACAATACAATTGTGAAAAGGTTAGTGCTATCTGGGATCCTTGGCACATCTCTACCCTAAACCTCCTGTAGGTTTTCGTTTCAACACCAGTTGTAACTAACCCGCTTCAGTTTATCAACCAGCTAGAATCAGGTGCGCTAGATTAGGGTTGGTGTAAAAACCTACAGAATGGTGCGCTCCGGGAACAGGTTTGGAGAGCCATCCATTAACCGTTTAGGAGGAGCGTCAGAGTTGGGATGTACCAAGGATTCAGTTTAAACTTTTCCATTGTGGAAGGAGGAAGGGTCCCCGATGAGTGGTTTGAGAACCACTGATATGGACGTGTGCGATTTGGGACGAAAAACAGTGTCGCATCTAAAAACGAATGAGCTCGCTACCCATTCCATTACTCTTGTTCAGAAATGTATGGACATGTCGGAATATTCATTAAAGCACCGAATAAAAAAAAATGAATTCCCCATAATTGTACTATTTATATTTTCCCACGAGTCATTTCCACTGGTAATGTATAATCTCGTTTACCACATTTCCGACCATTGCTCAGATCATTTATTAACTGAGATTTTTTTAGAAATCCCAAAATTAAGATGAATCCGAAGTGACTTAAATGTAATTACAAAGAAAATAGAAAAAACATCTGAACCTGGTTAAACACGACCGGTCGTCAATCTGTGAATGAACGATCTCATTCATTTCGTGGGTCGAATCGATACCGTGAGCAAGCGAGAGAAAAAAATACACCGAAAAACATTGACGCTGTCAATAGTATATGTTAACGGTGACTCGATTTTGTATTATTTTCTTCCGATCATAAATGTTACGTTATTCATTTAACTTTATTGAAGAGTACGCTCTGTGGCCTTTCCCTTCCCACTCGTCTTTATAGCTAGCTAGCATAACTGGCTAACCATGGTGGAATAGTTCGCTAGCTACACTTCTGCAGTTTTGTCTTGTCGAAGCTATAATCAATTCTACAAACGAACAGGCACATTATCGACTGTCAATGGGTCTGTAGTACCTCAAGGGGTCTGTACCAAAGCGAGTGTACAGCGAAATAGTTATGTTATGTATCGTCAACTTGGACAACTAGCTCGCTAACGTAGTAAGGTAACCTCGGTAGTCTTGGTTACTTTACGCTCGCGCTGGATATATGGATAGTCTCGCGCTGGATATGGATCGTCTCGCGCTGAAAATTACTTCCAGACAGAGCGCACAATGCAGATAAATAGTTAGTGTTTGTTACAACAAACTAGCAGTAATTGCAAGTGTCCAAATGCCAGGCACGTTAAGCAAACCCACCCGACGCAAAACAGAACGCCGATACGGTTTTCCACAGCACGCGCTATAGCGAGCCGTAGAAGTGAGCTAAAACGCTATTTCGTAGCGAAACAGACAATAATCAAGCGAGATGTCATTAGCCTGTGTGTCAATATGCATGCACTTTCCAGCTATATCAACAACATGATTGGTAAAGGCATTACCTTTCGTGTTATGGCCATTCTCCCGTAGATCGGTTGGTTGATACTTGGAAGAGTAATTCAACAAACAAAACATATGCAACGATAGTCCTAGTTACTAGTATTAGATCACATTTGTTTTATTTAAATGTGCAAGAATAAACGCGTATATCTACATTCCAAAGCGACCGTATGCGTTCAAGACCGCTGTCTTTCATTGGCTTTAGCAGCTACCTCAGGCTGAGCGAGAAAGCCACGTTCATATCGGGGTTGTATCCCCTATGTATCCAGCAGTTCTTCTCTCCCTCCTATTAGATCAGAGCGGACAAAACAAATTCTCCATCTCTCAGCCGCAATTCAATTCCAGATGACCTCAATTTTACTCCATCTCCATGCGATTACTCAGCTACAGTTGTATTACGATGTGAACACAGAAAGAGCAAGACATCCACTGCGGTTCAATTCTCGTTCACTCGTCTGTTCCAATGACTCCGCTCGAATCGAATTCGCTTTTGTTATCCACAAAACAGCAGACAGAAAATGACAACGCTATGTAGGTAAAGACTCTTTCCTACGTGTCCAGTCAGATGTTGCCGTTTCAGATCGCTAACATAACCTGCATACAGCTGTTTCCCCTTGGTTCGCTTCATCCACAGATGTAAGGTTTGATGGCGCGCCGACTGTGTATCTATCTGGTTGCTAACTGCTCTAGCCAAGCTATACGCTCCCAATCTGCGTATTGACGTGGGGCCCTCGTCAGCCAATCGCTTCCCCCCCCCCCCCCCCTTTTTTTTTTTTTTTTTTTTTTTAATCAAAGACCTGGGGGATCGCGCCTGCTTCCACACTGTGGCGAGACCGAAGCCAGCGATAGCAGACTGGCTTCAACATTTTATACAGATACACTGTCCAAAAAGACCATGGAGTTTGGGGACATGTCACTTTTTAGTAGACTCAGACTGTCAACTTCCCTGCACCCTAAAATGATTCAGCTATAACATAGTAGGCTAAGAAGAGCTCTTAACGTTACTGTCTCACAGTGATGCGTTATGATTTTGTGTGAGTGTGCTTTTGGTTGAAAATACCACTTTTTAATGTGGACAATGAACACCACTCATTTGAGCTTTTCATAATGAGAATAATATACTTATTTGTAAATGTCAATCAGAGTACTTCTATTGAAATAGCATTACAATTAAATACATCTGATATAGCACCTGCGAAAAGTGCTTGTTTCCAGATGTTGGGATGGAGAGCCTGCGCAGAAGTGGATATTATCGAATTTGTAGTCAATGAAGGAGGAAGTATATTGACATTCATGATGTTTTGAAATCCATTTAAATTATATAAAGTGTCTGAAATATATACTGTATATTTATTACTTTGTGTGTTGTTCGAGTTGTGTGTCTGTCAAATTTAAAGTCCAGGTTCATCATTAAAAGCTATTCGTTTGGTCAGTGCGAATGTACTGCACTACAATTCCCAAGCACAACATTGACACACCGCGCGAGATCCACAAGGGGATTTTAGTTTTCATCGGATAATGATGTGTAAACCAGCCTAATGCGTTTGGCCCCATTCTTTCATTATAATGGATTGTCTTTGTCTGAAAGTTGTTGGTTGAATAAGGAATTGGAAACGTTCACATATTTGTCTTATTGTTTGTGAAAGTCATTGTATTACGTCACAGTATTGTTAATAACGTGCAAGTCTTTCAACCTCTTTCAGAAGTAGGCTAGTTTGAAAATGTGTATTTATAGGGTGGTACAATTTCCTGCATTTTTCACATAGTTTTAAAAGACATACACCGACTTCCATAGGCTACCAGAAGTCCAGAACAATTTACAACCACTCTGACATGAAATTTGTCGTAACACCAGAACTGATCATGAGTTTTTAATGATGAGAACCAGCTTTGGCCTGAGAATGCCTCTAGCGTCTCACTGAGACAGCCATAAAGTAGCTTCTCAACAGAAAATTACCATGTCAACTGGGTTGATTTATTCTCTTCAAGTTGTCCCATATGCAGCCTCTAACAATGGGATAGCCCTCTTTTGTAACTTCCTGTGTAAGATCCAAACCAGTCTCTTTCTTTCTCACACACACACACACACACACACACACACACACAGTCTCTTCAGCAGGTCTTCTATTCAGCTGACAGTTCAATGTAGATCGATGTAGACAACCCTCAAGGTTTATGCCAAATTGCACCCTATTTCCTACATAGTGCACTACTTTTGACCAGAGCCCATAGGCTTATATAGGGAATAGGGTGTCATTTTGAATGTAGCTTCAGTCTGTGTGGGTGTGCTCTCTGCAGCCATTCCTCTGGGACCGGAGCTGCTCTCTTACCAAGCCTCAGCAGCTTGTCTGGGTAGTGCTGCTGACTGAGAGGTGCAGTTGGCTCCCCTACTCTATGACCAACGCTGGGCTCCAATGCCAAGTGTCCAACAGGTGGCTTGAGAAATAGAAGCTCTGCCTGAATGGGATCTCTCCTAACGCAGACAGGAAGCAGTTGGAAATATAAAGACAGAAGCTATCACTACAATAATTAACAATGTAACATGTTTTGGTTGATATAGTAATAACAATATCTGTATTGTCTATAAGGAGGGAACTTTGTCTTTTTATATTAAATATTGTTTTGGTTTATATTACTGTTAAATGTTTAGTAGGCAAGTTAATTCAGGCAAAAACAACTTGTGTGTAAGTCAAAGATGATCCCTTAATAGAAGCTAGATGATGTACTAGATTGGGTAATGTTGGTGTTTTTTTCAATAGAGAAACCCTGTCATATATAAACCCTTGTCCTAACACATATTTCCTGTTGGTGCAGAGTTGAGCAGGAAGTCAATAGCCTTTGAAGGCAGAAACGGTGGCACACACATACAGTACGTACACACACACAGGGAGACACACTCACATACAGTACGTACACACGCACAGGGAGACACACTCACATACAGTACGTACACACGCACAGGGAGACACACTCACATACAGTACGTACACACGCACAGGGAGACACACACATACAGTACGTACACACGCACAGGGAGACACACACACATACAGTACGTACACACGCACAGGGAGACACACATACATACAGTACGTACACACGCACAGGGAGATACTGTCACACACATACAGTACGTACACACGCACAGGGAGATACAGTCACACACATACAGTACGTACACACGCACAGGGAGACACACACACATACAGTACACACGCACAGGGAGACACACACATTTATGCACACACACACACACACATATTGTACTCAAGCCAGCTCTAGCTGCAAAAAAGAAATGTGTCACTGAAGTCAACACTGTAAATTCCAATAAAGTTACGCAATATTTTTGACTGCGGATTTTAACACGTAAAATATATTTTGGACTGCAGTTTTAATACAATCTAAACTTCTGCAATATTTGTGACTATCTTTTGATCATTTTTTCAAGTGTAGGGTTAGTGTAGTCTAGGATTAATGTAGGGTTAGTGTAGTGTAGGATTAGCGTACTGTGGGTTTAGTGTAGTGTAGGGTTAGTGTAGTGTAGGATTGGTGTAGGGTTAGTGTAGTGTAGGATTGGTGTAGTGTAGGGTTTTAGTGTAGGGTTGTGTAGTGTAGGATTGGTGTAGGGTTAGTGTAGTGTAGGGGTAGTGTAGGATTAGCGTACTGTGGGTTTAGTGTAGGGTTGGTGTAGTGTGGGGTTAGTGTAGTGTAGGGTTAGTGTAGTGTGGGGTTAGTGGAGTGTAGGGCTAGTGTAGTGTAGGGTTTGTGTAGTGTGGGTTTAGTGTAGTGTGAGATTAGTGTAGTGTAGGGTTAGTGTAGTGTGAGATTAGTGTAGTGTAGGGTTAGTGTAGTGTAAGGTTAGTGTAGTGTGGTGTTAATGTAGTGTGGAGTTAGTGTAGTGTAGAGTTAGTGTAGTGTAGTGTAGGGTTAGTGTAGTGTGGGGTTAGTGTTGTGTAGAGTTAGTGTAGTGTGGAGTTAGTGTAGTGTAGGGTTAGTGTAGTGTGGTGTTAATGTAGTTTGGGGTTAGTGTAGTGTAGAGTTAGTGTAGTGTAGGGTTTAGTGTAGTGTAGGGTTAGTGTAGTGTGGGGTTAGTGTAGTGTAGGGTTAGTGTAGTGTGGGGTTAGTGTGTTTGGTTAGTGTATGGGTTAGTGTAGTGTGGGTTTAGTTAGTGTATGGTTAGTGTAGAGGATTAGTGTAGTGTTTAATGGAGGTTTAGTGTAGTGTAGGGTGTAGTGTGTAGTGTTAGTGTATGGTAGGATTAGTGTAGTGTGGGTTTAGTGTAGTGTATGGTTAGTGTATGGTAGGATTAGTGTAGTGTGGGTTTAATGTAGTGTATGGTAGTGTGTAGTGTATGGTTAGTGTCTGGTAGGATTAGTGTAGTGTATGGTTAGTATGGTAGGATTAGTTAGTGTAGTGTATGGGTGTAGTGTAGGTTGTAGTGTAGTGTGGTAGGTTTAGTGGTTAGTGTAGTTAGTGTAGTGTGGGTTTAGTGTAGTGTATGGTTAGTGTATGGTAGGATTAGTGTAGTGTATGGTTAGTGTGTATGGTTGGATTAGTGTAGTGTATGTTAGTGTAGTGGGTTTACTGGTGTATTAGTGTAGTGTTTGTAGTTTTGGTTAGTGTATGGTAGGATTAGTGTAGTGTGGGTTTAGGGTTATGGTTAGTGTAGTGGATTAGTGTAGTGTTTTAATGTAGTGTATGGTAGGATTAGTGTAGTGTATGGTTAGTGTTGGTAGGATTAGTGTAGTGTATGGTAGGATTAGTGTAGTGTAGTGTATGGTTAGTGTATGGTAGGATTAGTGTAGTGTGGGGTTAGTGTAGTGTGGGGTTAGTGTATGGTAGGATTAGTGTAGTGTGGGTTTAGTGTAGTGTATGGTTAGTGTAGGGTAGGATTAGTGTAGTGTGGGTTTAATGTAGTGTTTGGTTAGTGTATGGTAGGATTAGTGTAGTGTATGGTTAGTGTCTGGTAGGATTAGTGTAGTGTATGGTTAGTGTATGGTAGGATTAGTGTAGTGTGGGTTTAGTGTAGTGTATGGTTAGTGTATGGTAGGATTAGTGTAGTGTGGGTTTAATGTAGTTTATGGTTAGTGTCTGGTAGGATTAGTGTAGTGTATGGTTAGTGTATGGTAGGATTAGTGTAGTGTATGGTTAGTGTATGGTAGGATTAGTGTAGTGTATGGTTAGTGTAGTGTGGGTTTACTGTAGTGTATGGTTAGTGTAGTGTGGGTTTACTGTAGTGTTTGGTTAGTGTATGGTAGGATTAGTGTAGTGTGGGTTTAGTGTAGTGTATGGTAGGATTAGTGTAGTGTGGGTTTAATGTAGTGTATGGTAGGATTAGTGTAGTGTATGGTTAGTGTCTGGTAGGATTAGTGTAGTGTATGGTAGGATTAGTGTAGTGTGGGTTTAGTGTAGTGTATGGTTAGTGTATGGTAGGATTAGTGTAGTGTGGGTTTAGTGTAGTGTATGGTTAGTGTATGGTAGGATTAGTGTAGTGTGGGTTTAGTGTAGTGTATGGTTAGTGTATGGTAGGATTAGTGTAGTGTGGGTTTAATGTAGTTTATGGTTAGTGTCTGGTAGGATTAGTGTAGTGTATGGTTAGTGTCTGGTATGATTAGTGTAGTGTATGGTTAGTGTATGGTAGGATTAGTGTAGTGTGGGTTTAGTGTAGTGTATGGTTAGTGTATGGTAGGATTAGTGTAGTGTGGGTTTAATGTAGTTTATGGTTAGTGTCTGGTAGGATTAGTGTAGTGTATGGTTGGTGTAGTGTATGGTTGGTCTATGGTAGGATTAGTGTAGTGTATGGTTTATGTCTGGTAGGATTAGTGCAGTGTATGGTTAGTGTATGGTTAGTGTATAGTTAGTGTCTGGTAGGATTAGTGTAGTGTATGGTTTATGTCTGGTAGGATTAGTGCAGTGTATGGTTAGTGTATAGTTAGTGTCTGGTAGGATTAGTGTAGTGTATGGTTAGTGTATGTTTAGTGTATAGTTAGTGTATGGTAGGATTAGTGTAGTGTATGGTTAGTGTATGGTTAGTGTATAGTTAGTGTCTGGTAGGATTAGTGTAGTGTATGGTTAGTGTATGGTTAGTGTATAGTTAGTGTATGGTAGGATTAGTGTAGTGTATGGTTAGTGTAGTGTATGGTTGGTGGTTAGTGTATAGTGTATGGTAGTGTGCAGTGTATGGTTAGTGTATGGTTAGTGTATAGTTAGTGTCTGGTAGGATTAGTGTAGTGTATGGTTGGTGTAGTGTATGGTTAGTGTATGGTTAGTGTATGGTAGGATTAGTGTAGTGTATGGTTTATGTCTGGTAGGATTAGTGCAGTGTATGGTTAGTGTATGGTTAGTGTATAGTTAGTGTCTGGTAGGATTAGTGTAGTGTATGGTTGGTGTAGTGTATGGTTGGTGTAGTGTATGGTTGTGTATGGTTAGTGTATAGTTAGTGTATGGTAGGATTAGTGCAGTGTATGGTTAGTGTATGGTTAGTGTATAGTTAGTGTATGGTAGGATTAGTGTAGTGTATGGTTTATGTCTGGTAGGATTAGTGCAGTGTATGGTTAGTGTATGGTTAGTGTATAGTTAGTGTCTGGTAGGATTAGTGTAGTGTATGGTTGGTGTAGTGTATGGTTGGTGTAGTGTATGGTTAGTGTATGGTTAGTGTATAGTTAGTGTATGGTAGGATTAGTGCAGTGTATGGTTAGTGTATTAGTGTAGTGTATGGTTGCAGTGTATGGTTAGTGTATGGTTTAGTGTAGTTATGTATGGTAGGATTAGTGTGTATGGTTAGTGTATGGTTAGTGTATAGTTAGTGTATGGTAGGATTAGTGCAGTGTATGGTTAGTGTATGGTTAGTGTATTTAGTGTATGGTAGTGTATGTTAGTGTATGGATTATGTAGTGTATGTTTATGTCTGGTAGGATTAGTGCAGTGTATGGTTAGTGTATGGTTAGTGTATAGTTAGTGTATGGTAGTTAGTGTAGTGTATGTTGGTGTATGGTATGGTTAGTGTAGTGTATGGTTTAGTGTATGGTTAGTGTATTTAGTGTATTTAGTGTATAGTGTAGTGTATGGTGTAGTGTATGGTTAGTGTATGGTTAGTTAGTGCAGTGTATGTTAGTGTGTATGGTTATGGTTGTATGTTAGTGCAGTGTATGGTAGGATTAGTGTAGTGTATGGTTAGTGTATGGTTAGTGTATAGTTAGTGTATGGTAGGATTAGTGTAGTGTATGGTTAGTGTATGGTTAGTGTATAGTTAGTGTATGGTAGGATTAGTGCAGTGTATGGTTAGTGTATGGTTAGTGTATGGTAGGATTAGTGTAGTGTATGGTTAGTGTATGGTTAGTGTATAGTTAGTGTATGGTAGGATTAGTGTAGTGTATGGTGCAGTGGTGTAGTGTATGGTTTAGTGCAGTGTATGGTTAGTGTATAGTTAGTGTATGGTAGGATTAGTGCAGTGTATGGTTAGTGTAGTTAGGTTGGATGGTTAGTGTATAGTTAGTGTATGGTTAGTGTATAGTTAGTGTATGGTAGGATTAGTGCAGTGTATGGTTAGTGTATGGTTAGTGTATAGTTAGTGTATGGTTAGTGTATGGTTAGTGTATAGTTAGTGTATGGTAGGATTAGTGCAGTGTATGGTTAGTGTATGGTTAGTGTATAGTTAGTGTATGGTAGGATTAGTGCAGTGTATGGTTAGTGTATAGTTAGTGTATGGTAGGATTAGTGCAGTGTATGGTTAGTGTATGGTTAGTGTATAGTTAGTGTATGGTTAGTGTATTTAGTGTATAGTTAGTGTATGGTTAGTGTGTATGGTTAGTGTATGGTTAGTGTATTAGTGTATAGTGTATGGTTAGTGTATGGTTAGTGTATAGTTAGTGTATGGTAGGATTAGTGCAGTGTATGGTTAGTGTATGGTTAGTGTATAGTTAGTGTATGGTAGGATTAGTGTAGTGTATGGTTAGTGTATGGTTAGTGTATAGTTAGTGTATGGTAGGATTAGTGTAGTGTATGGTTAGTGTATGGTTAGTGTATAGTTAGTGTATGGTAGGATTAGTGCAGTGTATGGTTAGTGTATGGTTAGTGTATAGTTAGTGTATGGTAGGATTAGTGTGTATGGTTAGTGTATGGTTAGTGTATGGTTAGTGTATGGTTAGTGTATGGTTAGTGTATAGTTAGTGTATGGTTAGTGTCTGGTAGGATTAGTGCAGTTAGTGTATGGTTAGTGTATGGTTAGTGTATAGTTAGTGTATGGTAGGATTAGTGCAGTGTATGGTTAGTGTATAGTTAGTGTATGGTTAGTGTATAGTTAGTGTATGGTAGGATTAGTGCAGTGTATGGTTAGTGTATAGTTAGTGTATGGTTAGTGTCTGGTAGGATTAGTGTAGTGTGGATGCCTTGCATATCAGATGTCAAACAACCAGGTCAGATAATGTTTGAAAAAGCAACATTGTCCATCAATAGGGATGACTAGCGTCCTGCCCACCACATCTCTATAATGTACATTCAAAGACTTTTCTGCTTTCTCAAGTCTCAATACACTTTGGGAAATAAACAATAAACAAATTTTCAAAAAACTTACACCAATGACCCCATTCCTTTATTAAACAGATTATGTAATTGAGTGTGTTTGCATTGTCATGTATTTAATATTGATTACCTCTGTGGAGTGATTCTGATCAGGGGTTGGCTGGTGTTTTTGTCTTATGTCTGTCACCGCATTAAGTCCCAAATGGCAACCTATTCCCTATATAGTGCACTACTTTAGACCAGGGCCTGTAGTGCAGCCCTAAACTGTTCACAGGATAACACACACTCACTCAAATAGACCAGGGCCTGTAGTGCAGCCCTAAACTGTTCACAGGATAACACACTCACTCAAATAGACCAAGGGAACCAGAAGGCTTCTGCAGAAGAAAACGCAGAGATAAGAAATGTGTCAAATTGTCACCGAGTCTACAAAACATTAAGAACACCTTTGCCCTTCGAATAGCCTCAATTCATTGGGGTACGAATTCTACAAGGTGTCAAAAGCGTTCCACAGGGATGCTGGCCCATGTTGACTCCAATGCTTCCCACAGTTGTCAAGTTGGCTGGATGTCCTTTGGGTGGTGTTGCATTCTTGATAACCACCAGAAACTGTTGAGTGTGAAAAACTCAGCAGCGTTGCAGTTCTTGACACAAACCGGTGCGCCTGAGAACCACTATCTTACCCCGTTCAAAGGCACTTACATTTTCTGTCTTGCCCATTCACCCTCTGAATGACACACATACACAATCTATGTCTCAATTGTCTCAAGGCTTAAATCCATCATGGCTTTTACCTGGATTTACTTGGTCAGTCTACATCACGAAAAGAGCAGGTGTTCCTAATGTTTTGTCCACTCAGTGCAGATATGCGACTACATGTGCCCAGGAAGCAAGCTGGTATAGAAATATCAAATCAAATCTAACTTTATCTGACACATACGTTGAATACAACAAGTGTAGACTTCACTGTGAAATGCTGAATACAACAAGTGTAGACTTCACTGTGAAATGCTGAATACAACAAGTGTAGACTTCACTGTGAAATGCTGAATACAACAAGTGTAGACTTCACTGTGAAATGCTGAATACAACAAGTGTAGACTTCACTGTGAAATGCTGAATACAACAAGTGTAGACTTCACTGTGAAATGCTGAATACAACAAGTGTAGACTTCACTGTGAAATGCTGAATACAACAAGTGTAGACTTTACTGTGAAATGCTGAATACAACAAGTGTAGACTTTACTGTGAAATGCTGAATACAACAAGTGTAGACTTTACTGTGAAATGCTGAATACAACAAGTGTAGACTTCACTGTGAAATGCTGAATACAACAAGTGTAGACTTCACTGTGAAATGCTGAATACAACAAGTGTAGACTTCACTGTGAAATGCTGACTTACAAGCCCTTAACCAACAATACAGTTCAAGAAGAAGAAAATATTTACCAAGTAGACTAAAATAAAAAGTCAGAATAAAAAGTAACACAATAATAATAATAAGGCTTTATACAGGGGGCACCGGTACTGAGTCAGTGTGGAGGCTTTATATACAGGGGGAAATGCACTTACAACAAGATACTGAGTCAGTGTGGCTTTTAGGCTTACAGTATACAGGGGGCACCGAATACTGAGTCAGTGTGGAGAAGGACCACAACAAGTGTAGACTTCACAGGGGACTTACAAGCAACCAACAATACAGTTCAAGAAGTCAGTAAAATAAAAAGTGAATAAAAAGTAACACAATAATAATAATGAGCTTTATACAGGGGCACTGATACAGAGTCAGTGTGGAGTCAGTGTGGAGGCTTTATACAGGGGGCACCGATACTGAGTCAGTGTGGAGGCAGTGGGGCACTGATACAGAGTCAGTGCTTTATACAGGGGGCACCGATACTGAGTCAGTGTGGAGGCTATATACAGGGGGCACCGATACTGAGTCAGTGTGGAGGCTATATACAGGGGGCACCGATACTGAGTCAGTGTGGAGGCTATATACAGGGGGCACCGATACTGAGTCAGTGTGGAGGCTATATACAGGGGGCACCGATACTGAGTCAGTGTGGAGGCTATATACAGGGGGCACCGATACTGAGTCAGTGTGGAGGCTATATACAGGGGGCACCGGTACTGAGTCAGTGTGGAGGCTATATACAGGGGGCACCGATACTGAGTCAGTGTGGAGGCTATATACAGGGGGCACCGATACTGAGTCAGTGTGAAGGCTATATACAGGGGGCACCGATACTGAGTCAGTGTGGAGGCTATATACAGGGGGCACCGATACTGAGTCAGTGTGGAGGCTATATACAGGGGGGCACCGATACTGAGTCAGTGTGAAGGCTATATACAGGGGCACCGATACTGAGTCAGTGTGGAGGCTATATACAGGGGGGACCGATACTGAGTCAGTGTGCAGGCTATATACAGGGGGCACTGATACTGAGTCAGTGTGGAGGCTATATACAGGGGGCACCGGTACTGAGTCAGTGTGGAGGCTATATACAGGGGGCACCGATACTGAGTCAGTGTGGAGGCTATATACAGGGGGCACCGATACTGAGTCAGTGTGGAGGCTTTATACAGGGGGCACCGGTACCAAGTCAGTGTTCAGGGGTACAGGCTAGTTGAGGTAATCTGTTCATGTTGGTGGGGGCGAAGTGACTATGTATAGGTAACAAACAAACAGCGAGTAGGAGCAGTGTACAAGAGGGGGGTTAATGTAAATTGTCCGGTGGTGATTTTTATGAGTTGTTCAGCAGTCTAATGGCTTGGGGGTAGAAGCTGTTGAGGAGCCTTTTGGTCCTAGGCTCCGGTACCGCTTGCCGTGTGGTAGCAGAGAAAACAGTCTATAACTTGGGTGACTGGAGTCTGACAATTTTATGGGCTTTCCTCTGACACCGCCTATTATATAGGTCCTGGATGGCAGGAAGGTTGGCTCCAGTGATGTACTGGGCCGTTCGAACTACCCTCTGTAGAGCACTACCCTCTGTAGAGCACTACCCTCTGTAGAGCACTACCCTCTGTAGCGCCTTACAACGTTCGGAATGAGACTAATGTGAGGTCAAATAAATAATTCATTAATTAAGAAGACTAATTGATCAGATATTAAAATATCTGAAAAGTTGTATTAGGAAAATTATAACTTTGTAATCTGAATATTTTCCTTGGTGCCCCGACTTCCTAATCAGTTTAATCGCGTAATAATAATTACAGAGAGTTATTTGATAAATAAGTTCAGTTTAATGATGCCAAAGACACAACAACATGTACCCAGAAAGCAAGCTGGTATAGAAATATAGATATACTACTACATGTACCCAGGAAGCAAGCTGGTATAGAAATATAGATATACTACTACATGTACCCAGAAAGCAAGCTGGTATAGAAATATAGATATACTACTACATGTACCCAGAAAGCAAGCTGGTATAGAAATATAGATATACTACTACATGTACCCAGAAAGCAAGCTGGTATAGAAATATAGATATACTACTACATGTACCCAGAAAGCAAGCTGGTATAGAAATACATGTACCCAGAAAGCAAGCTGGTATAGAAATTTAGATATACTACTACATGTACCCAGAAAGCAAGCTGGTATAGAAATATAGATATACTACTACATGTACCCAGAAAGCAAGCTGGTATAGAAATACATGTACCCAGAAAGCAAGCTGGTATAGAAATATAGATATACTACTACATATACCCAGAAAGCAAGCTGGTATAGAAATATAGATATACTACTACATGTACCCAGGAAGCCAGCTGGTATAGAAACTGTCAGATATACAGTAGATATACTACTGCATGTACCAAGGAACGAAGCCGGTATATAAAACTATCGTTAATCTTTTTGCTGGACCAAAATTGAATTGAATTGGGACAGAGAAAATGTTCACTTGTGTTATTATAAAATCAACACAGATTTGGTGCAGGAATCTTTTTAAACATAATATTTTTGAAAATCAAGTGATCTGTTCAGTATTTTTGGATACTTAGTCAGTTGCACAACTGAATGCATTCAACCCAGATGTGTCTTCCGTATTTAACCCCCCTGAATCAGAGAGGTGCACGGGGCGGCCTGCGTCGACTTCATCGGCGTCCTGGGAACAGTTGTTGGGTGTTAACTGCCTTGCTCAAGGGCACAATGGCAGATTTTTCCACCTTGCCAGATTAGGGATTTGAACCTTTTGGTTACTGGCTAAACGCGCTTAAAAACCTGAAGCGACTCTTAAAGGAAAACACCACCCAAAAACGATATTTTGGTATTTGTTTCATTAGTCCATTGTTGCTATAGGCCCAAAAATGTTTTGCATGTCAGCAATCAAGTTTTCAAGATATGTAACTTTCAAAATACAGAAATACAGCCGATATGCAAAATACATCATACCGGCTGGATTTCTGTTTTTTGAAAGTTATAATATCTTGAAAACTTAATTGCTGACATGCAAAACATTTTTGGGCCTATAGCAACAATGGACTAATGAAACAAATACCAAAAGATCGTTTTTGGGTGGTGTTTTCCTTTAATGCATAGTACATTTCCTTTAATGCATAGTACATTTCCTTTAATGCATAGTACATTTCCTTTAATGCATAGTACATTTCCTTTAATGCATAGTACATTTCCTTTTACGATGCAATGGTTAAATGCCCGTTGTTTTCACTTTGCTCCACTTGTGTAGATAATGAAGAGCACTGCAGTTGAGGAACTAGGCTGCTGCATTGAGCACTGCAGTTGAGGAACTAGGCTGCTGCATTGAGCACTGCAGTTGAGGAACTAGGCTGCTGCATTGAGCACTGAGCTCTGGTGAGGCAGAGTCAAAACAGCACATGATTTTCCTGTTCTGCGAGGACATGAAAAACTCATTTAAACTAAAACTCAGAAAGCATTAAGTAAACGAACTGTCAATGGTCATTTGTACCCGTCCCCCACCTTTTCACAATACCTATTTACTCCCTCTTTAAACCTTCACTAACCCCTCTGTTTCTCAATGACTCTTTGTCTTTTAGAATGTGCTTGAGGGCCTCTCACGTCAGTCAATACATTAGGGCTGGTTGGTGGTTATTGGCTTTTGCGTCCCAAATGTCACCCTCTTCCTTATGTAGTGAATGTTACTTATGTGGACCCATAAGGCTCACTGCTATTTGGGATGTGCCCATGGTGACGTGGGGTTTGGTACATGTTTTATTTTCACTGCACACAGAGGTTAGCAACACTCTGAAAACATTATAAAACACAGTAACCACCTCGTTTATTTTTCTTTCACAGATGCCCTCCCTCCCTCCCTTTCTCCTCACACCCTGTTCTCTCTTTCTTATCATGCGTGACACACGTGTTCGTTGTGTGGTCTTTCTCTCACTATACACCTTGTGAGGGCTATGACGCCTCCAGCACCCCCTTAACCCTGCCAAATGATGAATGATGATGTGGAAAGTGGCAATTCATGAAATGTCTGTTTTAGACTTGGTATAGGACCCCAGTGGTTTTAGACTTGGTATAGCACCCCAGTGGTCTGTTTTAGACTTGGTATAGGACCCCAGTGGTTTTAGACTTGGTATAGGACCCCAGTGGTTTTATACTTGGTATAGGACCCCAGTGGTTTTAGACTTGGTATAGCACCCCAGTGGTTTTAGACTTGGTATAGCACCCCAGTGGTTTTAGACTTGGTATAGCACCCCAGTGGTTTTAGACATGGCATAGGACCCCAGTGGTTTTAGACTTGGTATAGGACCCCAGTGGTCTGTTTTAGACTTATAGAACCCCAGTGGTTTTAGACTTAGTATAGCACCCCAGTGGTTTTAGACTTGGTATAGGACCCCAGTGGTCTGTTTTAGACTTGGTATAGGACCCCAGTGGTCTGTTTTAGACTTGGTATAGGACCCCAGTGGTTTTAGACTTGGTATAGGACCCCAGTGGTTTTAGACTTGGTATAGGACCCCAGTGGTTTTAGACTTGGTATAGGACCCCAGTGGTCTGTTTTAGACTTGGTATAGGACCCCAGTGGTTTTAGACTTGGTATAGGACCCCAGGGGTCTGTTTTAGACTTATAGAACCCCAGTGGTTTTAGACTTGGTATAGGACCCCAGTGGCTTTAGACTTGGTATAGCACCCCAGTGGTTTTAGACTTGGTATAGGACCCCAGTGGTTTTAGACTTGGTATAGGACCCCAGTGGTTTTAGACTTGGTATAGGACCCCAGTGGTTTTAGACTTGGTATAGGACCCCAGTGGTCTGTTTTAGACTTGGTATAGGACCCCAGTGGTTTTAGACTTGGTATAGGACCCCTGTGGTTTTAGACTTGGTATAGGACCCCAGTGGTTTTAGACTTGGTATAGGACCCCAGTGGTTTTAGACTTGGTATAGCACCCCAGTGGTTTTAGACTTGGTATAGGACCCCAGTGGTTTTAGACTTGGTATAGGACCCCAGTGGTTTTAGACTTGGTATAGGACCCCAGTGGTTTTAGACTTGGTATAGGACCCCAGTGGTCTGTTTTAGACTTGGTATAGGACCCCAGTGGTCTGTTTTAGAATTGGTATAGGACCCCAGTGGTTTTAGACTTGGTATAGGACCCCAGTGGTCTGTTTTAGACTTGGTATAGGACCCCAGTGGTCTGTTTTAGACTTGGTATAGGACCCCAGTGGTCTGTTTTAGACTTGGTATAGGACCCCAGCGGTCTGTTTTAGACATGGTATAGCACCCCAGTGGTTTTAGACTTGGTATAGCACCCCAGTGGTTTTAGACTTGGTATAGGACCCCAGTGGTTTTAGACTTGGTATAGGATCCCAGTGGTTTTAGACTTGGTATAGGACCCAGTGGTTTTAGACTTGGTATAGCACCCCAGTGGTTTTAGACATGGTATAGGACCCCAGTGGTTTTAGACTTGGTATAGTACCCCAGTGATCTGTTTTAGACTTTTTAGACTTGTATAGGACCCCAGTGGTCTGTTTTAGACTTGGTATAGGACCCCAGTGGTTTTAGACTTGGTATAGGACCCCAGTGGTCTGTTTTAGACTTGGTATAGGACCACAGTGGTTTTAGACTTGGTATAGGACCCCAGCGGTCTGTTTTAGACATGGTATAGCACCCCAGTGGTTTTAGACTTGGTATAGCACCCCAGTGGTTTTAGACTTGGTATAGGACCCCAGTGGTCTGTTTTAGACTTGGTATAGGACCCCAGTGGTTTTAGACTTGGTATAGGACCCCAGTGGTTTTAGACTTGGTATAGCACCCCAGTGGTTTTAGACTTGGTATAGGACCCCAGTGGTTTTAGACTTGGTATAGGACCCCAGTGGTTTTAGACTTGGTATAGCACCCCAGTGGTTTTAGACTTGGTATAGGACCCCAGTGGTTTTAGACTTGGTATAGGACCCCAGTGGTCTGTTTTAGACTTGGTATAGGACCCCAGTGGTTTTAGACTTGGTATAGGACCCCAGCGGTCTGTTTTAGACATGGTATAGCACCCCAGTGGTTTTAGACTTGGTATAGCACCCCAGTGGTTTTAGACTTGGTATAGGACCCCAGTGGTTTTAGACTTGGTATAGGACCCCAGTGGTTTTAGACTTGGTATAGGACCCCAGTGGTTTTAGACTTGGTATAGCACCCCAGTGGTTTTAGACTTGGTATAGGACCCCAGTGGTTTTAGACTTGGTATAGCACCCCAGTGGTTTTAGACTTGGTATAGGACCCCAGTGGTTTTAGACTTGGTATAGGACCCCAGTGGTTTTAGACTTGGTATAGGACCCCAGTGGTTTTAGACTTGGTATAGGACCCCAGTGGTTTTAGACTTGGTATAGGACCCCAGTGGTCTGTTTTAGACTTGGTATAGGACCCCAGTGGTTTTAGACTTGGTATAGGACCCCAGTGGTTTTAGACTTGGTATAGGACCCCAGTGGTCTGTTTTAGACTTGGTATAGGACCCCAGTGGTCTGTTTTAGACTTGGTATAGGACCCCAGTGGTCTGTTTTAGACTTGGTATAGGACCCCAGCGGTCTGTTTTAGACATGGTATAGCACCCCAGTGGTTTTAGACTTGGTATAGCACCCCAGTGGTTTTAGACTTGGTATAGGACCCCAGTGGTTTTAGACTTGGTATAGGACCCCAGTGGTTTTAGACTTGGTATAGGACCCCAGTGGTTTTAGACTTGGTATAGCACCCCAGTGGTTTTAGACTTGGTATAGGACCCCAGTGGTTTTAGACTTGGTATAGGACCCCAGTGGTTTTAGACTTGGTATAGGACCCCAGTGGTTTTAGACTTGGTATAGCACCCCAGTGGTTTTAGACTTGGTATAGGACCCCAGTGGTTTTAGACTTGGTATAGAACCCCAGTGGTTTTAGACTTGGTATAGGACCCCAGTGGTCTGTTTTAGACTTGGTATAGGACCCCAGTGGTCTGTTTTAGACTTGGTATAGGACCCCAGTGGTTTTAGACTTGGTATAGGACCCCAGTGGTCTGTTTTAGACTTGGTATAGGACCCCAGTGGTTTTAGACTTGGTATAGGACCCCAGTGGTCTGTTTTAGACATGGTATAGCACCCCAGTGGTTTTAGACTTGGTATAGCACCCCAGTGGTTTTAGACTTGGTATAGGACCCCAGTGGTCTGTTTTAGACTTGGTATAGGACCCCAGTGGTTTTAGACTTGGTATAGGACCCCAGTGGTTTTAGACTTGGTATAGCACCCCAGTGGTTTTAGACTTGGTATAGGACCCCAGTGGTTTTAGACTTGGTATAGGACCCCAGTGGTTTTAGACTTGGTATAGGACCCCAGTGGTTTTAGACTTGGTATAGGACCCCAGTGGTTTTAGACTTGGTATAGGACCCCAGTGGTCTGTTTTAGACTTGGTATAGGACCCCAGTGGTTTTAGACTTGGTATAGGACCCCTGTGGTTTTAGACTTGGTATAGGACCCCAGTGGTTTTAGACTTGGTATAGGACCCCAGTGGTTTTAGACTTGGTATAGCACCCCAGTGGTTTTAGACTTGGTATAGGACCCCAGTGGTTTTAGACTTGGTATAGGACCCCAGTGGTTTTAGACTTGGTATAGGACCCCAGTGGTTATAGACTTGGTATAGGACCCCAGTGGTCTGTTTTAGACATGGTATAGCACCCCAGTGGTTTTAGACTTGGTATAGCACCCCAGTGGTTTTAGACTTGGTATAGGACCCCAGTGGTCTGTTTTAGACATGGTATAGGACCCCAGTGGTCTGTTTTAGACTTGGTATAGGACCTCAGTGGTTTTAGACTTGGTATAGGACCCCAGCGGTCTGTTTTAGACTTGGTATAGGACCCCAGTGGTCTGTTTTAGACTTGGTATAGCACCCCAGTGGTTTTAGACTTGGTATAGCACCCCAGTGGTTTTAGACTTGGTATAGGACCCCAGTGGTTTTAGACTTGGTATAGGACCCCAGTGGTTTTAGACTTGGTATAGGACCCCAGTGGTCTGTTTTAGACTTGGTATAGGACCCCAGTGGTCTGTTTTAGACTTGGTATAGGACCCCAGTGGTTTTAGACTTGGTATAGGACCCCAGTGGTCTGTTTTAGACTTGGTATAGGACCCCAGTGGTCTGTTTTAGACTTGGTATAGGACCCCAGCGGTCTGTTTTAGACATGGTATAGCACCCCAGTGGTTTTAGACTTGGTATAGCACCCCAGTGGTTTTAGACTTGGTATAGGACCCCAGTGGTCTGTTTTAGACTTGGTATAGGACCCCAGTGGTTTTAGACTTGGTATAGGACCCCAGTGGTTTTAGACTTGGTATAGCACCCCAGTGGTTTTAGACTTGGTATAGGACCCCAGTGGTTTTAGACTTGGTATAGGACCCCAGTGGTTTTAGACTTGGTATAGGACCCCAGTGGTTTTAGACTTGGTATAGGACCCCAGTGGTTTTAGACTTGGTATAGGACCCCAGTGGTCTGTTTTAGACTTGGTTTTAGACTTGGTATAGGACCCCAGTGGTTTTAGACTTGGTATAGGACCCCAGTGGTTTTAGACTTGGTATAGGACCCCAGTGGTTTTAGACTTGGTATAGGACCCCAGGGGTTTTAGACTTGGTATAGGACCCCAGTGGTCTGTTTTAGACTTGGTATAGGACCCCAGTGGTTTTAGACTTGGTATATGACCCCAGTGGTCTGTTTTAGACTTGGTATAGGGCCCCAGTGGTTTTAGACTTGGTATAGGACCCCAGTGGTTTTAGACTTGGTATAGCACCCCAGTGGTTTTAGACATGGTATAGGACCCCAGTGGTTTTAGACTTGGTATAGCACCCCAGTGGTTTTAGACTTGGTATAGGACCCCAGTGGTTTTAGACTTGGTATAGGACCCCAGTGGTTTTAGACTTGGTATAGGACCCCAGTGGTTTTAGACTTGGTATAGGACCCCAGTGGTTTTAGACTTGGTATAGGACCCCAGTGGTTTTAGACTTGGTATAGGACCCCAGTGGTTTTAGACTTGGTATAGGACCCCAGTGGTTTTAGACTTGGTATAGGACCCCAGTGGTCTGTTTTAGACTTGGTATAGGACCCCAGTGGTTTTAGACTTGGTATAGCACCCCAGTGGTTTTAGACATGGTATAGGACCCCAGTGGTTTTAGACTTGGTATAGGACCCCAGTGGTTTTAGACTTGGTATAGGACCCCAGTGGTTTTAGACTTGGTATAGGACCCCAGTGGTTTTAGACTTGGTATAGGACCCCAGTGGTCTGTTTTAGACATGGTATAGCACCCCAGTGGTTTTAGACTTGGTATAGCACCCCAGTGGTTTTAGACTTGGTATAGAACCCCAGTGGTTTTAGACTTGGTATAGGACCCCAGCGGTCTGTTTTAGACATGGTATAGCACACCAGTGGTTTTAGACTTGGTATAGGACCCCAGTGGTCTGTTTTAGACTTGGTATAGGACCCCAGTGGTCTGTTTTAGACTTGGTATAGGACCCCAGTGGTTTTAGACTTGGTATAGCACCCCAGTGGTTTTAGACATGGTATAGGACCCCAGTGGTTTTAGACTTGGTATAGGACCCCAGTGGTCTGTTTTAGACTTGGTATAGGACCCCAGTGGTTTTAGACTTGGTATAGGACCCCAGTGGTTTTAGACTTGGTATAGGACCCCAGTGGTTTTAGACTTGGTATAGGACCCCAGTGGTTTTAGACTTGGTATAGGACCCCAGTGGTTTTAGACTTGGTATAGGACCCCAGTGGTTTTAGACTTGGTATAGGACCCCAGTGGTTTTAGACTTGGTATAGGACCCCAGTGGTCTGTTTTAGACTTGGTATAGGACCCCAGTGGTTTTAGACTTGGTATAGCACCCCAGTGGTTTTAGACTTGGTATAGGACCCCAGTGGTTTTAGACTTGG
Organism: Oncorhynchus keta; assembly: GCF_023373465.1. Classification (NCBI taxonomy): domain Eukaryota; kingdom Metazoa; phylum Chordata; class Actinopteri; order Salmoniformes; family Salmonidae; genus Oncorhynchus; species Oncorhynchus keta. The sequence goes on along the minus strand of NW_026280936.1, from coordinate 84,667 downwards.
TATAGGACCCCAGTGGTCTGTTTTAGACTTGGTATAGGACCCCAGTGGTTTTAGACTTGGTATAGGACCCCAGTGGTTTTAGACTTGGTATAGGACCCCAGTGGTTTTAGACTTGGTATAGGACCCCAGTGGTCTGTTTTAGACTTGGTATAGGACCCCAGTGGTCTGTTTTAGACTTGGTATAGGACCCCAGTGGTCTGTTTTAGACTTGGTATAGGACCCCAGTGGTTTTAGACTTGGTATAGGACCCCAGTGGTCTGTTTTAGACTTGGTATAGGACCCCAGTGGTTTTAGACTTGGTATAGGACCCCAGTGGTTTTAGACTTGGTATAGCACCCCAGTGGTTTTAGACATGGTATAGGACCCCAGTGGTTTTAGACTTGCTATAGCACCCCAGTGGTTTTAGACTTGGTATAGGACCCCAGTGGTTTTAGACTTGGTATAGGACCCCAGTGGTGTTCCCTACCTAAGTGCATGTCTTTGACTTTGTTGTTTCCTGTCTACTGTGGGCAACAGCATGTTGTTTCCTGTCTACTGTGGGCAACAGCATGTTGTTTCCTGTCTACTGTGGGCAACGGCATGTTGTTTCCTGTCTACTGTGGGCAACAGCATGTTGTTTCCTGTCTACTGTGGGCAACAGCATGTTGTTTCCTGTCTACTGTGGGCAACGGCATGTTGTTTCCTGTCTACTGTGGGCAACAACATGTTGTTTCCTGTCTACTGTGGGCAACAGCATGTTGTTTCCTGTCTACTGTGGGCAACAACATGTTGTTTCCTGTCTACTGTGGGCAACAGCATGTTGTTTCCTGTCTACTGTGGGCAACAACATGTTGTTTCCTGTCTACTGTGGGCAACAACATGTTGTTTCCTGTCTACTGTGGGCAACAGCATGTTGTTTCCTGTCTACTGTGGGCAACAACATGTTGTTTTCTGTCTACTGTGGGCAACGGCATGTTGTTTCCTGTCTACTGTGGTCAACAGCATGTTGTTTCCTGTCTACTGTGGTCAACAGCATGTTGTTTCCTGTCTACTGTGGGCAACGGCATGTTGTTTCCTGTCTACTGTGGGCAACAACATGTTGTTTCCTGTCTACTGTGGGCAACAGCATGTTGTTTCCTGTCTACTGTGGGCAACAACATGTTGTTTCCTGTCTACTGTGGGCAACAGCATGTTGTTTCCTGTCTACTGTGGGCAACAACATGTTGTTTCCTGTCTACTGTGGGCAACAACATGTTGTTTCCTGTCTACTGTGGGCAACAGCATGTTGTTTCCTGTCTACTGTGGGCAACAACATGTTGTTTTCTGTCTACTGTGGGCAACAGCATGTTGTTTTCTGTCTACTGTGGGCAACTGATTTGCCCTGCACTCTCAGTATTGGTTAACAAAGGCTATTTTCTGTATGGACTGGGTTGAAGGAGATAGGTAGCTAACACGATGACTGTATGTTACAAACCACAAGCTATACCAGGAAATTAGGGGGCTAAACTTCAGTGATCGAAAGGGAAGTGATGAACGTTAAAGCTTATGCAACAAATTGTTCAACATCTTGGAGAAGCTGGGAAACAATTTAGAATCGCGAATAAGCAGTTTGATATGTCGACACAGACGGATGTAAGAACATTCTCAGTCTTATGATATCGACTTCACTTTCCCTTGTGGCTGTAAGGAGGATGTGTTGTTGCAGTGATGGACGTGTCACTTCCTCTTGGTTAGTAGTATTACAAGAGAGGATGAGGATGTAACGGAGGAATTTTAGTTAAAGTTAAAGATATCCTTAGTCAGCTGCTTGGATCTGTATTACTCACCATGCTTGTCTTAGTTATTACTCTATAACTCTGTTAACTGAATACTAACTTGCTTTGGTTAAAAGCAGAAGCATGGCCTGGGGCAGCAGGGTAGCCTAGTGGGGCAGCAGGGTAGCCTAGTAGGGCGGCAGGGTAGCCTAGTGGGGCGGCAGGGTAGCCTAGTGGGGCGGCAGGGTAGCCTAGTGGGGCGGCAGGGTAGCCTGGTGGGGCGGCAGGGTAGCCTAGTGGGGCGGCAGGGTAGCCTAGTGGGGCGGCAGGGTAGCCTAGTGGGGCGGCAGGGTAGCCTAGTGGGGCGGCAGGGTAGCCTAGTGGGGCAGCAGGGTAGCCTAGTGGGGCAGCAGGGTAGCCTAGTGGGGCGGCAGGGTAGCCTAGTGGGGCGGCAGGGTAGCCTAGTGGGGCGGCAGGGTAGCCTAGTGGGGCGGCAGGGTAGCCTAGTGGGGCGGCAGGGTAGCCTAGTGGGGTGGCAGGGTAGCCTAGTGGGGCGGCAGGGTAGCCTAGTGGGGCAACAGGGTAGCCAGGTGGGGCAGCAGGGTAGCCTAGTGGGGCAGCAGGGTAGCCTAGTTGGGGCAGCAGGGTAGCCTAGTGGGGCGGCAGGGTAGTCTAGTGGGGCGGCAGGGTAGTCTAGTGGGGCGGCAGGGTAGTCTAGTGGGGCGGCAGGGTAGCCTGGTGGGGCGGCAGGGTAGCCTGGTGGGGCGGCAGGGTAGCCTGGTGGGGCAGCAGGGTAGCCTAGTTGGGGCAGCAGGGTAGCCTAGTGGGGCAGCAGGGTAGTCTAGTGGGGCAGCAGGGTAGTCTAGTGGGGCGGCAGGGTAGCCTGGTGGGGCGGCAGGGTAGCCTGGTGGGGCGGCAGGGTAGCCTAGTGGGGCGGCAGGGTAGCCTAGTGGGGCGGCAGGGTAGCCTGGTGGGGCAGCAGGGTAGCCTAGTGGGGCAGCAGGGTAGTCTAGTGGGGCAGCAGGGTAGTCTAGTGGGGCAGCAGGGTAGTCTAGTGGGGCGGCAGGGTAGCCTAGTTGGGGCAGCAGGGTAGGCTAGTGGGGCAGCAGGGTAGTCTAGTGGGGCAGCAGGGTAGTCTAGTGGGGCGGCAGGGTAGCCTAGTGGGGCAGCAGGGTAGCCTAGTTGGGGCAGCAGGGTAGTCTAGTGGGGTAGCAGGGTAGTCTAGTGGGGCGGCAGGGTAGCCTGGTGGGGCGGCAGGGTAGCCTGGTGGGGCAGCAGGCTAGCCTAGTGGGGCGGCAGGGTAGCCAAGTGGTTAGAGTGTTGGACTAGTAACTGGAAGGTTGCAAGTTCAAACCCTTGAGCTGACAAGGTACAAATCTCTCATTCTGCCCCTGAACAGGCAGTTAACCCACTGTTCCTAGGCTGTCATTGAAAATAAGAATTTGTTCTCAACTGACTTGCCTGGTTAAATAAAGGTTAAAAAAAAATAAAAAAAAATCTGCTTAATGGCATATTTATTTAAAACGCCTGCAGTGACTCTTCTCACCAGCTGGGGGCAGAAGAGAGTCCAAAGACAAAACGCACTGAGCTTTATGTTTCCCCCATGGGGTGCCATTATTTTAAACGCATGGGGGAAATTACCTGCACGTGTACATGTTCTCGGTGGTTGCAACATTTGAAGCAATTATAGTCAATTAGACATTTTTCCCTGTGGTTGGAGTAGCTTTGAAAAGGTAATTGCTTCAAACAGTAATTGCACAGGAATGCCTGACAGAGGTCTGTGACTGCATTAGCTATAGAAGAGATATGTATTATCTGAGGGGGACAATGGGACCGTAATAGTATCTAAACCAGGTTGTTGTCTCATCTTTAAGTTAGGATATATATTTTCTCACGACCCACAACTGTTATCTTGTGCCGTGTGGTTGTAGCATTTGCTATAAATTGCCCTCACAGATCCAACACACAGGATGCAGGTTCACCTGTGGCTTTCCATTCAGCAGATGTCCATAACAGCAGACAGATAAATCAGAGGATTACATTTGGCCTCTTTGAAAATATTAAATATCCTTTTTTGTTTTGCACAAATATCTTTTTTTTGTTGTTTTTTTGTATCAATGGCGCCAGTAATTTATAGTTTTCTGCATTCACTTTGTGAGCAATGCATTTACATGGTAGTTGAAGCTTCTTAAAAGGCCATAGTAATTGTGGGTTTCTCTCCAAAACACAATGCCTTCATTTTCCCTGGACGTGTATGGTGTGTGTGTGTGTGTGTGTGTGTGTGTGTGTGTGTGTGTGTGTGTGTGTGTGTGTGTGTGTGTGTGTGTGTGTGTGTGTGTGTGTGTGTGTGTGTGTGTGTGTGTGTGTGTGTGTGTGTGTGTGTGTGTGTGTGTGTGTGTGTGTGTGTGTGTGTGTGTGTATGGTGTGTGTATGGTGTGTGTGTATTTGTCTTCCTGTCGACCTGCAGGCTCCTCAGGTCATTGTCAAACCCAGTAACACTGATCCAGCCCTGTGACTCACTTCCTGCTATGATATGCAATGTGATCATTATGTAACCTGTACATTCTACGCTCCCTGTGGATAATGCACTTTAGCTTATGTTTATTCCTGAAAGTGGGCCTGAAAGTGGGCCTGAAAGTGGGCCTGAATGTGGGCCTGAAAGTGGGCCTGAAAGTGGGCCGAACAGCACCATGAGTTGGAGTCAGTAGTTACCATCATTCATCAACGGGACCTATACACTGTCACACACTGTTACACACTGTTACACACTGTTACACACTGTTACACACTGTTACACACTGTCACACACTGTTACACACTGTTACACACTGTTACACACTGTCACACACTGTCACACACTGTTACACACTGTTACACACTGTTACACACTGTCACACACTGTTACACACTGTTACACACTGTTACACACTTACACACTGTTACACACTGTTACACACTGTCACACACACTGTTACACACTGTTACACACTGTCACACACACTGTTACACACTGTCACACACACTGTTACACACACTGTCACACACACTGTCACACACACTGTCACACACACTGCCACACACACTGTCACACACACTGTTACACACACTGTCACACACACTGCCACACACACTGTCACACACACTGTCACACACACTGTTACACACTGTCACACACACTGTTACACACACTGTCACACACTGTTACACACACTGCCACACACACTGCCACACACTGTTACACACACTGTTACACACTGTCACACACACTGTTACACACACTGTCACACACTGTTACACACACTGTTACACACACTGCCACACACACTGTTACACACACTGTCACACACACTGCCACACACACTGTCACACACACTGTTACACACACTGCCACACACACTGTCACACACACTGTTACACACACTGCCACACACACTGTTACACACACTGTCACACACACTGCCACACACACTGTTACACACACTGTCACACACACTGTTACACACACTGTTACACATTGTCACACACACTGTTACACACACTGCCACACACACTGTTACACACACTGTTACATACACTGCCACACACACTGTTACACACACTGTCACACACACTGCCACACACACTGTTACACACACTGTCACACACACTGTTACACACACTGTCACACACTGTTACACACACTGTTACACACACTGTCACACACTGTCACACACACTGTCACACACACTGCCACACACACTGTCACACACTGTCACACACACTGTCACACACACTGTTACACACACTGTCACACACTGTCACACACACTGCCACACACACTGTCACACACTGTCACACACACTGTTACACACACTGTTACACACACTGTCACACACTGTTACACACACTGTTACACACACTGTCACACACTGTTACACACACTGCCACACACACTGCCACACACTGTTACACACACTGTTACACACTGTCACACACACTGTTACACACACTGTCACACACTGTTACACACACTGTTACACACACTGTCACACACACTGTCACACACACTGTCACACACTGTCACACACACTGTCACACACACTGCCACACACACTGTCACACACTGTTACACACACTGTCACACACTGTCACACACACTGTCACAGACTATCACACACACTGCCACACACACTGCCACACACTGTTACACACACTGTTACACACTGTTACACACACTGTCACACACACTGCCACACACACTGTCACACACTGTTACACACACTGTTACACACACTGTCACACACACTGCCACACACACTGTCACACACTGTCACACACACTGCCACACACACTGTCACACACTGCCACACACACTGTTACACACACTGTTACACACTGTCACACACACTGTTACACACACTGTCACACACACTGCCACACACACTGTCACACACACTGTCACACACACTGTTACACACACTGTCACACACTGTCACACACTGTTACACACTGTTACACACACTGTCACACACACTGCCACACACACTGTCACACACTGTTACACACACTGTCACACACTGTCACACACACTGTCACACACACTGCCACACACTGTCACACACACTGTCACACACTGTTACACACACTGTCACACACACTGTCACACACACTGTCACACACTGTCACACACACTGCCACACACACTGTCACACACACTGTCACACACACTGCCACACACACTGTCACACACTGTTACACACACTGCCACACACACTGTCACACACACTGTCACACACACTGCCACACACACTGTCACACACTGTTACACACACTGTCACACACTGTCACACACACTGTTACACACACTGTTACACACTGTCACACACACTGCCACACACACTGTCACACACACTGTCACACACTGTTACACACTGTCACACACTGTCACACACACTGTCACACACACTGTTACACACACTGTTACACACTGTCACACACTGTCACATACACTGTCACACACACTGTTACACACACTGTTACACACCGTCACACACACTGCCACACACACTGCCACACACACTGTCACACACACTGTCACACACTGTTACACACTGTCACACACTGTCACACACACTGTCACACACACTGTTACACACACTGTTACACACTGTCACACACACTGCTACACACACTGTCACACACACTGCCACACACTGTTACACACTGTCACACACACTGTCACACACTGTCACACACACTGTTACACACACTGTCACACACTGTCACACACACTGTTACACACTGTCACACACACTGTCACACACACAGTCACACACACTGTCACACACACAGTCACACACACTGTCACACACACTGTCACACACTGTCACACACTGTCACACACACTGTCACACACTGCCACACACACTGTCACACACACTGCCACACACACTGT
>NW_026280936.1:67500-75000 GCF_023373465.1 Oncorhynchus keta | reverse complement strand
GTGCTTGTTGTGGGAGTATGTTGTGCTATGGGAGTATGTTGTGCTGTGGGAGTATGTTGTGATGTGGGAGTATGTTGTGCTATGTTGTGCTGTGGGAGTATGTTGTGCTGTGTGGGAGTATGTTGTGCTGTGGGAGTATGTTGTGCTGTGGGAGTATGTTGTGCTGTGGGAGTATGTTGTGCTGTGGGAGTATGTTGTGTGCTGTGGGAGTATGTTGTGCTGTGGGAGTATGTTGTGCTGTGGGAGTATGTTGTGCTGTGGGAGTATGTTGTGCTGTGGGAGTATGTTGTGCTGTGTGGGAGTATGTTGTGCTGTGGGAGTATGTTGTGTTGTGGGAGTATGTTGTGCTGGGGAGTATGTTGTGAGTATGTTGTGCTGTGGGAGTATGTTGTGCTGTGGGAGTATGTTGTGCTGTGGGAGTATGTTGTGAGTGGGAGTATGTTGTGATGTGGGAGTATGTTGTGCTGTGGGGGAGTATGTTGTGCTGTGGGAGTATGTTGTGCTGTGGGAGTATGTTGTGATGTGGGAGTATGTTGTGCTGTGGGAGTATGTTGTGCTGTGGGAGTATGTTGTGCTGTGGGAGTATGTTGTGCTGTGGGAGTATGTTGTGCTGTGGGAGTATGTTGTGCTGTGGGAGTATGTTGTGCTGTGGGAGTATGTTGTGCTGGGGAGTATGTTGTGCTGTGGGAGTATGTTGTGCTGTGGGAGTATGTTGTGTTGTGCTGTGGGGGAGTATGTTGTGCTGTGGGAGTATGTTGTGCTGTGGGAGTATGTTGTGCTGTGGGAGTATGTTGTGCTGTGGGAGTATGTTGTGCTGTGGGAGTATGTTGTGCTGTGGGTATGTTGTGCTGTGGGAGTATGTTGTGGTGGGAGTATGTTGTGCTGTGGGAGTATGTTGTGCTGTGGGAGTATGTTGTGTGGGAGTATGTTGGGAGTATGTTGTGCTGTGGGAGTATGTTGTGCTGTGGGAGTATGTTGTGCTGTGGGAGTATGTTGTGCTGTGGGAGTATGTTGTGCTGTGGGAGTATGTGCTGTGGGAGTATGTTGTGCTGTGGGAGTATGTTGTGCTGTGGGAGTATGTTGTGCTGTGGGAGTATGTTGTGCTGTGGGAGTATGTTGTGCTGTGGGAGTATGTTGTGGGGAGTATGTTGTGGTGGGAGTATGTTGTGCTGTGGGATGTTGTGCTGTGTTGTGTGCTGTGGGAGTATGTTGTGCTGTGGGAGTATGTTGTGCTGTGGGAGTATGTTGTGCTGTGGGAGTATGTTGTGCTGTGGGAGTATGTTGTGCTGTGGGAGTATGTTGTGCTGTGGGAGTATGTTGTGCTGTGGGAGTATGTTGTGCTGTGGGAGTATGTTGTGCTGTGGGAGTATGTTGTGCTGTGGGAGTATGTTGTGCTGTGGGAGTATGTTGTGCTGTGGGAGTATGTTGTGCTGTGGGAGTATGTTGTGCTGTGGGAGTATGTTGTGCTGTGGGGAGTATGTTGTGCTGTGGGAGTATGTTGTGCTGTGGGAGTATGTTGTGCTGTGGGAGTATGTTGTGCTGTGGGAGTATGTTGTGCTGTGGGAGTATGTTGTGCTGTGGGAGTATGTTGTGCTGTGGGAGTATGTTGTGCTGTGGGAGTATGTTGTTGTGCTGTGGGAGTATGTTGTGCTGTGGGAGTATGTTGTGCTGTGGGAGTATGTTGTGCTGTGGGAGTATGTTGTGCTGTGGGAGTATGTTGTGCCTTGGGAGTAGAAACAACTGTGCATCTCCTTCCTGTGGAACAGACTTGGGGTTCAGCTGTGGGATCTCCTTCCTAAGAACAGACTGTGCTGGGTTCAGCTCATCTCCTTCCTAGGGAGTACTGTGGGAGATGTTGTGCTTGGGGTTCAGCTCATCTCCTTCTGTGGGAGATGTTGTGCTGTGGGAGTATGTTGTGCTGTGGGAGAACAGACTTGGGGTTCAGCTCATCTCCTTCCTAAGAACAGACTTGGGGTTCAGCTCATCTCCTTCCTAGGAACAGACTTGGGGTTCAGCTCATCTCCTTCCTAGGAACAGACTTGGGGTTCAGCTCATCTCCTTCCTAAGAACAGACTTGGGGTTCAGCTCATCTCCTTCCTAAGAACAGACTTGGGGTTCAGCTCATCTCCTTCCTAGGAACAGACTTGGGGTTCAGCTCATCTCCTTCCTAGGAACAGACTTGGGGTTCAGCTCATCTCCTTCCCAGGAACAGACTTGGGGTTCAGCTCATCTCCTTCCTAGGAACAGACTTGGGGTTCAGCTCATCTCCTTCCTAGGAACAGACTTGGGGTTCAGCTCATCTCCTTCCTAAGAACAGACTTGGGGTTCAGCTCATCTCCTTCCTAAGAACAGACTTGGGGTTCAGCTCATCTCCTTCCTAGGAACAGACTTGGGGTTCAGCTCATCTCCTTCCTAAGAACAGACTTGGGGTTCAGCTCATCTCCTTCCTAGGAACAGACTTGGGGTTCAGCTCATCTCCTTCCTAGGAACAGACTTGGGGTTCAGCTCATCTCCTTCCTAGGAACAGACTTGGGGTTCAGCTCATCTCCTTCCCAGGAACAGACTTGGGGTTCAGCTCATCTCCTTCCCCAGGAACAGACTTGCTTCAGCTCATCTCCTTCCCCAGAACAGACTTGGGGTTCAGCTCATCTCCTTCCTAGGAACAGACTTGGGATTCAGCTCATCTCCTTCCTAGGAACAGACTTGGGGTTCAGCTCATCTCCTTCCTAGGAACAGACTTGGGGTTCAGCTCATCTCCTTCCAGGAACAGACTTGGGGTTCAGCTCATCTCCTTCCAGGAACTGGTGAGGTTATTGTAAGGATATGGTGTGTGGTTAGATATACTATTTGGTTACCATTCATTCTAGTTCTGATGTGTTGTCTGTGAGATCAGGGATGCATGAAACATTGGCTAGGGAATAGGGTGCTGTTTGGGAAACGCACATCCCGTATAATGTCCTTCTTCACATACAGAACCTTCTATCTGACCTGTGTTGTAGTCAGCCCTGTAGCAGACTTCTACCAGACCTGTGTTGTAGTCAGCCCTGTAGCAGACTTCTACCAGGATGAAGAGACATGAAGAACCTCCCTGGCTGTGAGGTCTTAGTACCAGAAGGAGGAGACATGAAGAACCTCCCTGGCTGTGAGGTCTTAGTACCAGAAGGAGGAGACATGAAGAACCTCCCTGGCTGTGAGGTCTTAGTACCAGAAGGAGGAGACATGAAGAACCTCCCTGGCTGTGAGGTCTTAGTACCAGAAGGAGGAGACATGAAGAACCTCCCTGGCTGTGAGGTCTTAGTACCAGGATGAGGAGATGAAGAACCTCCCTGGCTGTGAGGTCTTAGTACCAGGATGAGGAGATGAAGAACCTCCCTGGCTGTGAGGTCTTAGTACCAGGATGAAGAGATGAAGAACCTCCCTGGCTGTGAGGTCTTAGTACCAGGATGAGGAGATGAAGAACCTCCCTGGCTGTGAGGTCTTAGTACCAGGATGAGGAGATGAAGAACCTCCCTGGCTGTGAGGTCTTAGTACCAGGATGAGGAGATGAAGAACCTCCCTGGCTGTGAGGTCTTAGTACCAGGATGAGGAGATGAAGAACCTCCCTGGCTGTGAGGTCTTAGTACCAGGATGAGGAGATGAAGAACCTCCCTGGCTGTGAGGTCTTAGTACCAGGATGAGGAGATGAAGAACCTCCCTGGCTGTGAGGTCTTAGTACCAGGATGAAGAGATGAAGAACCTCCCTGGCTGTGAGGTCTTAGTACCAGGATGAGGAGATGAAGAACCTCCCTGGCTGTGAGGTCTTAGTACCAGGATGAGGAGATGAAGAACCTCCCTGGCTGTGAGGTCTTAGTACCAGAAGGAGGAGACATGGGCTACATCCCCATTCTCCTGAAGTGTGAATTTGTACACTTTCTTGCATGGATTTATTAACGATGGAAACTCCCTCCTGCCAATGCTTCTACCAATCCTATCCCTTTAAATCTATGATGGGCGTGTGCAAGGGTGGAAAACTGGGATGTAGCCATACACAGGGAGTAAACAGAGAGACAGAACCACACTGTACCACGTGTCCACCATCACAACTACACACACACACACACACACACACACACACACACACACACACACACACACACACACACACACACACACACACACCGTACAGCTGTAGTGGCACCCAGTCAACCCCTCATCTCCCTGGTTGGTCCCAGTTGACTACGGCTGGCTGGCACATAAAGGCTCTTTATGGACGAGAGGGGGTGTGTGTGTGTGTGTGTGTGTGTGTGTGTGTGTGTGTGTGTGTGTGTGTGTGTGTGTGTGTGTGTGTGTGTGTGTGTGTGTGTGTGTGTGTGTGTGTGTGAATGGGAGACCAGCGCAGCCTAGTATCCGACCTCTGACCTCTCTATGTCAAACGATTGAGGCTGGCGCCTGGCTGTGACTAAACAGGGTCGTGTTCAGTAGGCACAAAACAGGAGAACATTTTGAAACTGGGGAGGTTTTTATCTGGACTAGTCCAATAACAATGCACATTTGCGTGCTGTTTTGGAACGTTATGACCCACTGAACATGACCCTGGCTTGTGATTGGTCAATACAGTAGTAGCAATGCTACTGTCTACACACACAAAAAAAACATGAGTATTTTTTCAGTCAACTTATCTTTATAACTGTTACAACACGCATTTTGCTACACACATGTGAATGTGAGCAATAGAATGTGATTTGATTTGAACTACAAAGACCCATAAAGCTGTAGGAAGCCCCAGTCTTTCAGTCCATCACCCAGGATATTAGGCTTGACAACTAGACATATTGACTGGATCCCTGGAAAGTCTTCCGCTTTTCCTTTTCCCAGAAAAAGGGGAAGGAGTATCATTTTTCTTCCCTCAAAAAAGCTTAATTTTGGTGTTTTTCAAAGCAGGATGTAGTGAGGCTCTCTGTTGAAGCCGAACTTTGCAGCACAGCTTTTAGACCTGTACAAACAGACAGTTGTTTGACATACCTGGGTTGGTTGTGGCCTCTGATAATTGAAAAGCTTTACTGTCAACTCGAAGCCCTCCCCTTTCCCTCTCTGCCTTCTGCCTTCCAGAACTACCGGAACATTCCACCTCCAGGCTCTGGAGATATTAGAATCCATTGTGTTGTGGGGACTCTTTTCTGTCTCTGTCTCAGTGCAGATAATTATAGCTATGGTTGGTTTTCCTCTTTTTGCTGACTATGAAAGAAACTAGTATCTTTTAGTTTCTGCATAACTTAGGGGCTCAGGATGAGCTTCTGTGTGTTTGTGTATTGAAAAGAGGAACAAATGAACAAAAATTACCTTCAAATGTGAAGTTCGTATTTATTTTATTTTTCCAGTTAATAATCAGTTTGAGGATTGCGGCGGCGAGGACGAGGTTGGCGCCCCTCTACCTTGACCCTGCGGCTAGCGCTGTTTGATCATAGTTGATCCGGATGTTCCCTCGGGCTGACAGGGCAACTCAAACAAAGTCAGTCTCCCTACGTCCCAGATAGCGTGCTATTCCTTACATAGTGCACCGTGGGCCCTGGTCAAAAGTAGTGCACTATGCAGGGAATAGGGTGCCATTGTCTGTTAGGCAGCCCTGTGACTGTTCCAACAGGTGGCTTGAACACACAGATTTATCATCTACAATTATCAACGCCTCTGACCCTGACCTGCCTATAACCTGTCTATGACCTGCCTATAACCTGTCTATAACCTGTCTATGACCTGCCTATAACCTGTCTATGACCTGCCTATAACCTGTCTATAACCTGTCTATGACCTGACTATAACCTGCCTATAACCTGTCTATGACCTGCCTATAACCTGTCTATGACCTGCCTATAACCTGTCTATGACCTGCCTATAACCTGTCTATGACCTGCCTATAACCTGCCTATAACCTGTCTATAACCTGTCTATGACCTGCCTATAACCTGCCTATAACCTGTCTATAACCTGTCTATGACCTGACTATCATACCCTGATGAAGACAGCTTGGCTGTCGAAATGTTGGTAATTACATTTGTGCATCTGAGCTCTCTTTTATTTTCAAATGTTCTACTCCGCTAGCCAGCACCTTGCCTAAATAGATGTGCATTTATTTTTCTTCTAGTATGACCTGATTGTGACCTAACCTGTTAAAGGCCCACTCCTTCATTGGAAAACAACAAAGCAGTAGCCCTGTGTCACGCCTTGACCTTAGAGATCCTCATTATTCTCTATGTTTGGTTTGGTCAGGGTGTGACTCGGGTGGGAAAGTCTATGTTTTCTGTTTCTTTGTTTTTGGCCGTGTGTGTGTGTGTGTGTGTGTGTGTGTGTGTGTGTGTGTGTGTGTGTGTGTGGTTCCCAATCAGAGGCAGCTGTCTATCGTTGTCTCTGATTGGGGATCACATATAAGTTGTAATTTTCCACTTGGGATTTGTGGGATCTTGTTTTCTGTTTAGTTGCTGTTGCCTTATAGAACTGTGCGCTTTTGTTTTTTTTGTCTTTGTTATTTTTGTTTGGTGTCATCAATAAAAATACAATGTATGCCTACCACGCTGCGCCTTGGTCTGCTCACTCTGCCAACGAGAGCCGCTACACCCTACCACGCAGCGCCTTGGTCTGCTCACTCTGCCAACGAGAGCCGCTACACCCTACCACGCAGCGCCTTGGTCTACTCAATCTGCCAACGAGAGCCGTTACACCCTACCACGCTGCGCCTTGGTCTACTCAATCTGCCAACGAGAGCCGCTACACCCTACCACGCTGCGCCTTGGTCTGCTCACTCTGCCAACGAGAGCCGCTAAACCCTACCACGCTATGCCTTGGTCTACTCAATCTGCCAACGAGAGCCGCTACACCCTACCACGCTGCGCCTTGGTCTGCTCAATCTGCCAACGAGAGCCGCTACACCCTACCACGCTGCGCCTTGGTCTACTCAATCTGCCAACGAGAGCCGCTACACCCTACCACGCTGCGCCTTGGTCTACTCAATCTGCCAACGAGAGCCGTTACACCCTACCACGCTGCGCCTTGGTCTACTCAATCTGCCAACGAGAGCCGCTACACCCTACCACGCTGCGCCTTGGTCTACTCAATCTGCCAACGAGAGCCGCTACACCCTACCACGCTGCGCCTTGGTCTACTCAATCTGCCAACGAGAGCCGCTACAAAACCATGCTGCGCCTTGGTCTAAATCTGCCAACGAGAGCCGCTAAACCCTCAATCCATGCTGCGCCTGGTCTACTCAATCTGCAACGATCAACTCCTACCATGCTGAGAACCAGAATCTGCCATGCGCTACCCCTACCACGCCGCCTACCACGCTGCGCCTTGGTCTATTCAATCTGCCAACGAGCCGCTACACCCTACCACGCTGCGCCTTGGTCTACTCAATCTGCCAACGAGAGCCGTTACACCCTACCACGCTGCGCCTTGGTCTAATCTGCAATCTGCCAACGAGAGCCGTTACACCCTACCACGCTGCGCCTTGGTTACCTTGGTCAATCTGCC